>NC_140969.1:95000-99460 GCF_056783735.1 Eptatretus burgeri
TATTTTTAGATTTAGTAGAACATGTATGCGCTTATTACCTTCGCAAACTTTGTTGCGAAGGTTTTGTTTTGATCGCTGTGTATTTATTTGTGAATATGTGTTTGTTTGTTTGTTTGTTTTGTTATTCGCATAACTCCAAAAGTATTGAACTGAATCGCAGCAAATTTGGTGGGATGATTTGTTATTATCCGAGGACCATTTGATTAGATTTTGGGAGCGATCGGGTCAAAGGTCAAGGTCATAATCATCTTTTTACCATAGCGCGGTCAATTTGTATCCAATTTGCATGCAACTAATGCCAAAATGTTCAGAATTCAATGCCCCATCTTGTCATATGTGACATGACACAATGACGTAATAACCCTTATAGCGGTTGGGAGTCAAAGGTCAGGAGGGTCACGACATTGCAAAATGTGTGGTTTTAGTCATAACACGGTCAATTCTTATCTGATTTGCATGAAACCAACACCAAAATGTTGACTGTTCTGTTCCCCACACTAATACCAATTACAAAATTAAGAGTACAAAGGTCAAGGTCGAGGTCATGAAAAGGTCAAAATCGTCATTTTGCCATAGTGCGGTCGACTTTTATCCAATTTGTATGCAACCACTGCCAAAATGTTGTGAATTAAATGCCCAATCTTGTGATATATGATATGACACAGGAAATTTAATGTTTTTAAGCCATCATAACACATATGAGATGGCAGATGTGGTATGGGATTAAATACCCTCACAATCAATGGTTTCTGGGGGGGGGGGCAAAATGTAGCGTTGGCGAAGGTATGCGCTCTACTGAGTGCCCGTTCTAGTTTTCCATCTGCACTTGTATTCAAAAAGCCATGACGTGCTCGTAATGGTAAATGTTCTTCAGATTGGCTGCACACCTTTTTGCAGCCATTTTTCCCTGCTGAGGAGCGGTTAGCTTTTTTGCAGACTCCATGCAATCATGGTTCCCTTCTTGAGGCAATGTTTTTTTTCTAGCCTGATGCCAACCCTGGTCGCCTCTTATGACACACAGGGATATGGTACACCGGTACCAGTACACTGGGGCTCATTTCGCCGACCTCGGAAGGATGACAGGCTGAGTCAACCCCCTGGTGTTAATTCAGTGGCTAACGGGGCTTAAACTCACGACCCGAGGATCCCAAGCCAGCCACCCTAACCACTAAGCCAACACCAGGCTTTGATTGGCTGCACAGATATTAATTTTTACATAATTGCAATTTTAATTGTACGTACCTCGGAAACAAATTCTAAGTGCACTTTCTTTCAGTCCTCGAGCACGTATCCATTTAAACTTCGCAGCAAGTTCGTTTTCCACGTCGGGGTAACATCCCCGTCTTCCACGCCTCATCTTCCTCAAACCTTCCTCATTCTGAACAGTTATTTCCTCATTCTTCACCATGCATTTCAAAGTCCTCGTATTAAGTCCGAATTTCTTGCACGTCTGTTACTCGTTCTTGCAAGAGTTGTAAAACACCATAATCTCAATCTTCTTTTCACAGGCATGTGATCAACGCTTCACTGCCATTTTCACTCCATTTTAGTGGTGATGAAAAACGTTGTTTTACGACTATTGTAAAGGGTCCTAAAATGTCATAAAACACACTTTTACGAACCTTGATGAACAATGTTGTTTTAACCTCCAACTCTTCTAAGCACTAGTACCAGACGTGTAAGAAATTCGGACTTAAAAGTTTATGTGCCAATAAAACACGAAATACTGTCGTGTTTGAGTTGATAATATTTTCAGTTTTCAAAGCCTCATGATGATGTTTTTATATTCGCTTATTTTTAATGGAGAAAGCAAATCGGGAGACGCATGTGCGCCGGTTTTTCATATACGCTTATTATCCAGATTCTACTGCATGCATCCCGGACTTGCTGCTGGGAGCGTGACTGTGCTGCTGATGTATTGCCCCCTGTTTCCAGTAAACTGATCCGCCTTTGCTGACATTGGAAGGATGACGGACTGAGTCAACCCACCTAGTGTTATTTAACGGACGACAGGGGCTCAAACTCAAAAACCCCAGATTTTAAGCCAGCCACCTTAACCGTGAAGCCAACACCAGGCTAATAGGAACTGAATGCGTGAATGTACTGGTTTCTGTTAAACCATAGCTCGGAGCGAAGGATAAGACTAATTTCACCAGCACGTGTCAACCATTGTACAAAGATATGTCATATGCAGGCACGGGATTTTTCAACTGCTTCCACTAATACAACGGTAACTGCAAAAACAAAACTTACAAACTACGAGATGTTTGTCAAGCCACAATCAACACAATCCAGGACAGAAAAAATAACAATTCAATTGCAAAATAATGGCGAACGTTAAATAATGAGAACCGTAATGAACATCAAGTTGCAGAGATCACCTTTGGACCAGAATATGATCAAACAGAGACAATAATGTGTTATTACTCATTTAACTATGATTCTGAAGAGGGTGAAAACAAGAAAGGATTAACAAATATAGAGCAGCAAAGATTATCACAGCATGACAGGACCCAGCAGGCTCATAAAAACCCTCTCATCATAAAATCTTGACAAATCTGGTGGCACAAGCCAAATCTGGTGGCTCACAGTCCAAGCTCCAGATGAAACTCCACACAACCGGATGATTTCCAACGTCAGCTCCGCCCATCTTCACACTTTAATTTCACAAAACAGATGTCTGGAAAGGTGGTTTTGAATCTTGTTAATAAAATAATTCTAACGACCATTACAGTGACATCTCATTTTAGATTCCATTCCTGTTTGCCCAAGTTTGGTTTCCATGTCAAATTGTCTGCCAAGTCTAATCTGAAACAAAAATCTACCTTAAACTAAACTACCGGTATGTTGATATTCTCAACCTTAAATGCTCACACATTAAGGTTCTAAATTATTAACTCGATCAAAATAACAATCCATCAAAAACCAATTTATACAAAACACAGTAAACAAGTACTGTATGCAAAAGCTATTAACTATTGAAAAGCTATCATTCCAATGTCATCTGATGTTTAATATCCACAAGTGAATTCAGGTTGTCAGTTGTGTTAATTTGTAAGCCTGGTGTTGGCTTAGTGGTTAGGGTGGTGGCTTGGGATCCCAGGGTCCTGAGTTCAAGCCCCGTTGGCTGCTGAATTAACATCAGGGGGTTGACTCAGCCTGTCATCCTTCCGAGGTCAGCGAAATGAGTACCAGTGTACTGGTCCCGGTGTATGCCCCGGTAAGAATAGGTGTACCATATCCCTGTGTGTCGTAAGAGGCGACCAGGGTTGGTGTCAGGAAGGGCATCCGGCCATAAAACATTGCCTCAAGAAAAAGCCCAACCCCTGCACAGCAGGGAAAAATGGCTGTAAAAACGGTTTTGAGTTGTGTTAATTTGTACTTCACTCCTCCCTTCGCTCACTTGCCATGGAGGAATGACATTAGTTCATGTCCATGACGTGAGTACAGAATGTTAGTTTATGTCCACTAGAATACAGGTTTTATTTTAAAATCTTAAACCAAATTCCTGTTCATCACATTCATTGTGTTTTCATTATCCTGGAAACATAACATTCTTCCTGAGTAGCACTTGGAAGTTGTCTGGAGGGCAAGTCCAAGATAATGTCCCATCAGACGGCAAAATTCCTCTTGATGTAATTGTATTGTTGTGGTTCTGCAAAGTGGGCACTCCCCCAAGGCAATGGCATCCCACATATAGCGATCCCAAGACTTACCTCAATAGTATTCGTTTAGTTAGACCTTCCATATGTCCAGTGGGTAAATGGGACAAGATGCGTTGTGTAGGGCTTTTAGTTTGGTCTTCAATCCCCTATTCTTTCACTTTATTTCATACGAACCCCACCCTGCATACATGCACACCACGGGCTAGAACAGTGACATTGTGAAGATATGTTGCAGCATCCCCAGTCAAAATGCACGCCGTTTCGCCGTTCAAACGGCGCACCTTAAACCAATGGATGGCTCACCTCAGACCCTCACCACACTCATCACAATGCTCACCAAGATCGCCACATCACCTCCCAAAACCCCCCCACAACAACCTATGCCCGACCTCTTCACCACAAACACTTCCAACTACTTCAACCTCGTCACCACTTACAATGCTTCAACTACTTTACCGCAGATGTCACAGTGCTTCTCCCACCTCACTATATCCGCTGCAACTGCCATCAGCTCCCTGGAGGCTCACAATAGTCATTGGGGATGTCAGGGAACAGGGAACATAGCAGGTGCCTGCGACCCAGAATACTTTGGCATGTTGCTCGAAGCGTGAATGTGCGCTGGTATTCATTCAGCGATGACTGGATAGCTCTGGTGCTCCGCTAACTAACAGCGTTCAGGTGGAGTCAAGTGCATGTTTGTCACCAAATCCTGAAAACCCATGCCGCTAAGAATGAATGTAGCTCTGTCTCATGGCCAAGCTGGGGGGAAACTGAGGCTGTTTCCGGCTTTCGAGT
>NC_140969.1:99483-164483 GCF_056783735.1 Eptatretus burgeri
GGCGCACGCCACAACGCCCGGCATATATATATATATATATATATATATATATATATATATATAAACATATATATATATATATATATATATATATATATATATATATATATACAGTGGGGAGAACAAGTATTTGATACACTGTCGATTTTGCAGGTTTTCCCACTTACAAAGCACGTAGAGGTCTGTAATTTTTATCAGAGGTACACTTCAACTGTGAAAGACGGAATCGAAAACAAAAATCCTGAAAAATCACATTGTATGATTTTTAAATATTTAATTTGCATTTTATTGCATGAAATAAGTATTTGATCACCTCCCAACCAGTAAGAATTCCGGCTCTCACAGACCTATTAGTTTTGTCTTTAAGAAGCCCTCCCATTCTCGACTCATTACCTGTATTAACTGCACCTGTTTGAACTCGTTATCTGCATAAAAGACAGTTGTCCACACTCAATCAATCAGACTCCAACCTCTCCACAATGGGCAAGACGAGAGAGCTGTCTAAGGACATCAGGGACAAAATTGTAGACTTGCACAAGGCTGGGATGGGCTACAGGACAATAGGCAAGCAGCTTGGTGAGAAGGCAACAACTGTTGGTGCAATTATTAGAAAATGGAAGAAGTTCAAGATAACAGTCAATCTCCCTCGGTCTGGGGCTCCATGCAAGATCTCACCTCGTGGAGCCTCAATGTTCATGAGAAAGGTGAGGGATCAGCCCAGAACTACAAGGCAGGACCTGGTCAATGACCTGAAGAGAGCTGGGACCACAGTATCAAAGAAAACCATAGGTAACACACTACGCCGTCATGGATTAAAATCCTGCAGTGCATGCAAGGTCCCTCTGCTCAAGCCAGCACATGTCCAGGCCCGTCTGAAGTTTACCAATGACCATCTGGATGATCCAGAGGAGGAATAGGAGAAGGTCATGTGGTCTGATGAGACCAAAATAGAGCTTTTTGGTTTAAACTCCACTCGCCGTATTTGGAGGAAGAAGAAGGATGAGTGCAACCCCAAGAACACCATCCCAACCATGAAGCATGGAAGTGGAAACATCATTATTTGGGGATGCTTTTCTGCAAAGGGGACAGGATGACTGCACCGTATTGAGGGGAGGATGGATGGGGCCATGTCTCGCGAGATATTGGCCAACAACCTCCTTCCCTCAACAAGAGCATTGAAGATGGGGTGTGGCTGGGTCTTCCAGCATGACAACGACTCGAAACACACAGACAGGGTAACTAAGGAGTGGCTCCGTAAGAAGCACCTCAAGGTCCTGGAGCGGCCAAGCCAGTCTCCAGACCTGAACCCAATAGAAAATCTTTGGAGGGAGCTGAAAGTCTGTGTTGTCCAGCGACAGCCCCGAAACCTGAAGGATCTGGAAAAGATCTGTATGGAGGAGTGGGCCAAAATCCCTGCTGCAGTCTGTGTAAACCTGGTTAATAACTATAGGAAACGTCTGATCTCTGTAATTGCAAACAAAGGTTTCTGTACCAAATATTAAGTTCTGTTTTTCTGATGTATCAAATAGTTATTTCATGCAATAAAATGCAAATTAATTATTTAAAAATCATACAATGTGATTTTCAGGATTTTTCTTTTAGATTCCGTCATTCACAGTTGAAGTGTACCTATGATAAAAATTACAGACCTCTACGTTCTTTGTAAGTGGGGAAACCTGCAAAATCGGCAGTGTATCAAATACTTGTTCTCCCCACTGTATATATATATATATATATATATATATATATATATATATATATATATGTATATATATATATATATATATGTATATATATATATATATATATATATATATATGTATATATGTATATATATATATATATGTATATATATATATATATGTATATACATATATATATATATATATATATATATATATATATATATATATATATATATATATATATATATATATATATATATATACATATATACATATATATATATATACATATATACATATATACATATACATATATACATACATATATACATATACATATATACATATACATATATACATATATATATATATATATATATATATATATATATACATGTATATATATATATATTTGTATATAAATGTATTCAAGCACTTGTTATATTGACGGAATTTATATTGATAATTATGATCAATCGGTCACGTGGTCCAGGCACCATCTTTGAAAAACTGAAAAAAATTGCACCTCTCTATCTCCGAAACTGTTCCATGATATAAATTGAAACATGGCTCATCGTCAAGTACTCCCGATGCAGAGGAATGAGATTTATTAATGATGACGTCATAGGTGTCTTCATTATGACATCATAATTTGACAAATGTAACGCTTAATCCGATCAGTGTGAATTTTTTTTTATCTGCAATTGTTGAAACCGCCAACTGATCAATGCAAAACTTTAACTAATTGATCAACTTCCCAGCGGAAAAATAGTTTGATAAAAGTGACATCATCAGTCACTGGTGTGGCACCATTTTGGAACAAAGAAAAAAAACCTTGAAGAAAACACGAGTTGTCTTGTACCAAGTCCTTCTGAAGACTGCGCAGGGTGAGTATTCTATGAATACCATCTAGTTGATTATTTGTCACTGCATTGAAAGTATCATGTTGTGGAACCTTTTGAATGTCCTCTGTAATGTAGATCATCTGATATGTGCATAAATGTTGTTGTTCATCTTTCGGCTGCTCCCGTTAGGGGTCGCCACAGAGGATCATCCGTTATGATCCGCATACTGATTTGGCACAGGTTTTACGCCGGATGCCCTTCCTGACGCAACCCTGGTCGCCTCTTACGACACAGGGATCAGGATTTGGGTTTCGCCATGATTCCGGGCTGCTCTACACCCTGCCCAGTGCAGAGCCCCCGTCCTCAAGCGATCCTCCAACCCAAGCCTCCGAGTAGCCGGATTACAGGCGCAAGCCACTACGCCCGGTCCTGATATGTGCATAAATACAGACATGTAAATATAAATATGCAGAACAAAAACACATCCATAAACACATGGATACACACATTAGTATAAATAATAACATCAAGATACAGAAACACAGGAATGTAAATGTGAACCAGCAAGAAAAGAGACAGTGTACGTACTTGTTGCTGCTTCCTCACTTTTGTATCCACACATGCGGCAAAGACTTCTCATTATGTGACATAATTGTTCAAGACTCTCCTGAGTTACCTTTGAACATTTTATGTCGTCCTCCCAGAGCAGTTTCTAAGGTTAGAGGAGAAGATATGACACAACATGTTATACAAGACAATTTTTACCTCCACCAACAAAGGTCAAGGAGGTTATATTTTCACCCCTTTCTGTTTGTTTGTTTGTTTGTTTGTTTGTTTGTTTGTTTGTGTCTTCCTTGCAAAAGTGAAGATTTTTTAAGTATATTGATCAGTCGATTTTGTTATTCTGTCTATTTGTCTGTTTATCGTCTACACGTCACAATATGAAATCGATCTTCACAAAATTTTACCACATGGTAGAGTTTGACAGAAGCAAGAAGCCTATTGTTTTTGAGGTCAACATAGGCCAAAGGTCAACACAGGCCAAAGTTCAACACAGGTCAACAACTTCGGTGAGATTTTTTAAATCCTCAATTTTCATTCCATTGACTTGAAATTTTAAGAGGATTTGCACATCACTACGACGGCCGATTACCTTCACCCAAACTCATAACCAACACCTCTCCATTCCCCCGTCCATCACCACCAATATCCCCAATCATCACTGATCCTTTTCCCCAGCCACCACCACCACCACACTTCACCTCAACCACCTTCATCCAAAATGATTTAATTATTGAGATTTTCTTTCAAATAGTAAAAAATATTTAAAAAGCATGAGTTGTATTTGGAAAGCGTCACCCTTAATTTGATGTTTGTTCCAATTTTCTTGTCATCCCAGGAGCGTTCTTCATCCGTCACTCCAATTAATGATGTTTTTGAGTAAACAAACCTGAATGAAACAAAGACAGACACAAAGTTCATAAGTTGAAGGTGTATTTTGAAAGGGGTCACCATGTGCCTCTCCGCACTGTGTATTCACTAGCATACCAAAGAGAAGCACATCTTACACAGTTTGATTATTAAATTTGTTTATTATGATGACTTCACAATCAAAACCAATGACTACACCATCTGAGCTGAGCAGGATGAATGAGCAGGATCAGTGTCAGAAAAACGAGCCACATGTCCATACAGCTGCAGCTGACGCTCACGGACTATGCAGGAAACAAATCTCATCCGAGTCTCTCTCAGCAACCGCTTGTTGGACACAAAATCCGACCAGCGATAGCCAAGGATTCTCCGAAGAGACCTGGTACCAAAGGAATTAAGTCTCCGTCTCAGATCCTTGGTCAGAGTCCAAGTCTCGCATCCATAGAGCAAGACTGGAAGTACCAAGGCCCTGAAGACTCGGACTTTCGTCCTCCCACACAGGTACCGGCAGCGCCACACCCCATGATCCAGTGAATCCATGACTCCCCAGGCCCGACCCAGAAGTCTATTGACCTCTGACTCACAGCCAGCAGAGACATGAATATCACTGCCAAGGTAAGTGAATCTCTCCACGACCACAACATCCTCACCACAAACAGACACAGACAGGACATCAGCATCCAAGATGTCACCGAAAACCTGGATCTTAGTTTTGACCCAAGAAACCCGTAATCCCAGCGGATCCGACTCCTCATTCAGCACCACGAGGGCCCCCAAAAGGATATCTAAAGTCTCCACAAAGATGATTGCATCATCTGCAAAATCAAGGTCCGAGATCTTGACATTCCCAAACGATGCACCGCAGCTTGATCTCTCCGACATCCTCCCTAGAATCCAGTCCATACAAGTGCTGAAAAGTGTGGGGGCCAGTGCACACCCCTGACGAACTCCAGTAACAACTGGAGATAAGTCAGAGGTGGTACCACCACACTTCACAGCACTCTCAGTACCAGAGTAGAGTTCAGACATCAGATAGATCAGTTTGGTGGCACCCCACGAAGACCAAGAATCCTCCAGAGGACATCCCGATTCACTGAATCGAACGCTTTACAGAGATCAACATAGGCTGCAAGCAGCCCCTGCCGAAACTCTTGTCTGCGTTCGGTGAGGACACGAAGAGCAAGGATACGGTCAATCGTTGACCTCTTTGGTGTAAAGCCTGACTGCTCTGGACGCTGGTGCTCAAGCAAATGGTGGCGAACCCTATCAAGAATTATCCGAGCAAAGACCTTGCCCGGCACCGAGAGCAGCGTCACCCCTCGGTAGTTGTTGCAGTCTTGGCGATCACCCTTCCCTTTCCAGAGAGGAACAACAAGGCCCCTCTTCCAATCAGTTGGGATGATGCCTGTGTTTCAGGCAGAGCACAAAACTGCATGCAACGACACGAGC
Organism: Eptatretus burgeri; assembly: GCF_056783735.1. Lineage (NCBI taxonomy): Eukaryota > Metazoa > Chordata > Myxini > Myxiniformes > Myxinidae > Eptatretus > Eptatretus burgeri. The sequence goes on from NC_140969.1 coordinate 104,894, forward strand.
GCAGCATTTCCACCAGCCTTGAGAAGTTCAGCATGGATGCCACAGATCCCTGGAGCTTTGCCCCGTTTCAACTGGTTCAGCGCAGCCCGTGTTTCCACAAGCGAAGGTGGACCACAGTTGATTCGAGGGTCAGCAACAGGGATTGTAACACCCTTGACGTCCAACTCGACAGCTGGGCGATCAGCCTGGTACAACTGCTCAAAGTGACCGGCCCAGCGGGCCTTCACTTCAGACTCCTCTGTCAAGAGCCTACCACTCTCTGCTCTTACTGCAGTGCTCTGAGGGATGGGCTTGGATGAACGCAATGCAAGTATTCCCCCGTAAGCAGGACGAGAATCACCTGTCCACAGGTGATGCTCTATCCCCTCACAGATTCCTCGCACATAGGCCTCCTTGTCCACCCTCAGTGCACATACAGTTTTACGCCTCAGCTCCCTGAACAGCTCAGCTCTGCCATTCAGCCTCGCCCTGCGACTCTGGTCAATGGTATTCAGTGTCCCTTGAGAGAAAAAATTCTTCTTTGCCCTGCGGTGAGTTCCAAGACATCCACCGGCAACATCAAGGACGGTGGTCTTGAAGGCACTCCACAACTCTTCAGGACCCCGCAAAGCACCCAGACCCCCCAAGTGTCCACTCAGCCTGTTTGCAAACTCCTCAGCTACTCTCTCATCCCTGAGCTTGCCAACATCCAGCCTCGGCTGGGATGGTACCATTCTCCAGAATTTAAGGTGCAGCTTTACAGTTGCTACAACAAGCCTGTGGTCAGTATTGAGGAACTGAGCACTCCGGTAGACCCTACAGTTCTGAATCATCCTCCAACGACCGTCAATGAGGACATGGTCAATCTCCTTTGCCATACCGCCAGCGTTGGAATACCAAGTCCAGCGATGAGCTTGTGGGCGCTGAAACCATGAACCAGCCACCCTAAGTCCATGACTTCTTGCAAAGTCAAGGAACTTAGTGCTATTCTGGTTCATAGTTCCTGACCCATGGGGACCAACACACACCTCATAACCATCCCTATCAGTTCCAGTCGATGCATTGAAATCCCCCAAGACTAGAAGTGTATCTCGTCTGGGGCACTGATCAACCACAGACTCGAGCGTGGCGTAGAATGCATCCTTCACGGTGAGATCACTCACCTCAGTCGGAGCATAAACAGAGACCAGGGAAATGACACCTAAGGAGTGACGAATCCTTAATCTCATAATACGCTTGTTGACCGATGTTACCTCAATTATCAATGGGATCAGCTTATTGGACACAGCTACAGCAACTCCTTGGGTATGGTAACCATCAGAGCGACCAGACCAATAGTAGGTGCAACCACCCACCATTATCTCGCCACAATCCGGTCTCCGAACCTCAGAGAGAGCTGCAATCCTGATGTCCAAACGCTTGAGCTCAGATGATAACAGAGACAGGTGATTATCCTCTCTTAGGGATAGGACATTCCAGGCACCCACCCGAAGGGACCGCCTCAGGTTAACCCAAGGAGACCGCCGTCTGGTGGACGACACCTCAGCACCACTCCGACACACTTTCCCGCAATCTGACCCAGGGATGTTACCCCGTGGTTTCCCTCCTATCATCAAAGATTGGGGGTCCCGAAGGCTTTGCCCCAATCCCGTCATCCGGTGAGATGCCCTGCGAAGGGAAGCTGCGCAGGAGGTACTCCCACGGAGTGGGTTTTCAGATTTTTTTTGCGTTTTTGTGTTTTGCGGAATGAAGGGTTTTACGGTGGCCGGAGTGCAAATCCTGCCACCAACCTCCTAATAAAAAAGTAACCCAACTGCAGGAGGACGTCCGCAGACACAGTTGGGCACTAGATATGGATGGCCGTTGGCTCACAAGGAGCTCCTCCGGCTTTGACAGGTTTTGTTTTTAATCCTGCTGGGTGTCCATATCCAAACACCCTCCTCACCAGAAAACCTGGTGGGGGAGACGGTTTAGTCGCCGACAATCCGACCATGGAACAGGTTAGTGCAGGTTTACATGGTACCTGTAGCAGGTCACAGATCTAACCTGACCTGACTCGGTGTTGCATTGGAAAGAGCATCAGCTGAGTCTGGGAGTCCATGGTTCAAAACCCAGTTGAGTCATAGCTCTCCTCCTCTTCCCTTTATAAGGGGTGAGGTCTGATGAATCAAAGCATCTGTCCTGCCTTGACCACGATACTCCTCCACCTTCCTCTGTCCTCAGCCAACTTTGTCAACATAGCATCGTCCTTAAAAAATGGTGCGTGCTCATTCCTTGCTTGACGCTCAGCATTTGAAAAATGAGAGAGCATGGACAAACAACCATAGGTCGGCAAACATTCCACAGGCTTGATGGGCCAAATGACCTCCTCCAGCATGGAAGTTCCTCGAAAGTGAATTTATATTATGTTAATAAGAGTGCACAAATCTAGAGGAAGTAATGCAATAGACAGGGGTTCACACAATGTATTTTAAAGGGTTCTTCAATGAGTACCAGCACCTCTCAGCTTTATATGCATCTTTCTCCTCGATAAGCGTCAGCGCTCTCTTGGAATGTCCGTTCAAGACGAGACACTCGCAAACCGCTCATTCTTCGTTCTGGATGTCCGTGAATCTACTCTTCTTCCTTTTCACTCATGCATTCTCCTTAGATATATTTGTTTTTCAACCACACAAGTAATAATATTACAATATAACAAAAATTATATTGTTATAATTTGTCGACTTAATGTTGTACACTTAAGTTTTGAAATCACAGAATATCAATGATCAGAATTATCATGGAAGAATCTTACCTCAATGCTAGACTATCTTAGAAAACCTTCCATCAAAAAGCCTCTGTTGTGGTTGTTGTGCTTTTGAGCTTTCCTAACATCATTGAAGTACGAATTTGAATTTCGTGTTTTTCTTACTGCGCATTAGTACCTGTGTACCGGTTTTGTGAACCCGTGGTTGGAGAACCAAAAGGCAGTTTACTGGTACACAGTGGCCCTTTCAACTCATGATGTAGGATCAGTAACATTCAGAAGTTCATGCTCGCAGAGGGAATAGCCAGCTTAAAGTTCCCTTCCAAAAAATGGAAGATGAGTTAATGATTCGGGATCCTGCTGCACACCTCTAACTTTCTTGTATTATATTTCTGATGTGCCTTTCAATCCAAATTAAATTAGTTCCACTCATTAGTGCCTGAGATAGCAACATTCACTTTATCCATATCAAAAGAGAAACCAAATCACAACTTATCAAAACAACATCTTCAATTTCTCACCACCTCACCGAGCTCTGAAGTTCGTGCTTTGCCGAGCTGCACTGGTACGTAGAACATCGGCCGTCATCAAAGGTCGGGGCCAAAGATGCAAAAAGCGGTAGTTTGAGTTGATCATCTAGTGAAGGGATAAGGAGGTGTTGGATGGAAAATGGAGGCTTGATGAATGTGGAGGCAGACAAAAAGTAAGATGAAAGTAAAATGTAAAATGGAGGCAGTATCCTCTAAAATGGAGGCTCCTTCCTCAAAAACATGGTGGCACTTTGTCAAGTCTATCTCTCGAATATGCTCCCCCTCGATCCTTTCCCTCATTTCCAATGGCACTACATCTCACTACATCTCTCTATATCTATCTATCTCTCTCTCTCTCTCTCTCTCTCTCTCTCTCTCTCTCTCTCTCTCTCTCTCTCTCTCTCTCTCTCTCTCTCTCTCTCTCTCTCTCTCTCTCTCTCTCTCTCTCTCTCTCTCTCTCTCTCTCTCTCTCTCTCTCTCTCTCTCTCTCTCTCTCTCTCTCTCTCTCTCTCTCTCTCGCTCTCTCTCTCCACCCCTCCCAACTGCTCCTGGACTCTCGATTTTGCACCGAAGAAAGTGGAGACATTTCTTGCAACCCTCAACTCTAACTCCGGAACTGAACTGGACAGCATTGGCTGAAGATTCTGAAAAACATGCTCTGCTGCTCTCTCCCATTTCCACCCTGTCATTTACCCTGGTCATCTACGATCAGCTTGGACATCAACCAGCATCATAGCATGACATGAAAAGGTGCAAAAACCGATCACCTCAACTACAGACCAATTAGCTTAGTTCCAATAATCAGCAAGGTCATGGAATCATTCGTTGCAGTTGACATAAAATCATTCCCTTTCTCCACAGCCTCATCCCAGATCACCAATTCAGATGAGGATGAGGTCTCACTACCTTGACGTGCTGCTTCTCCTGTTCCAACAATGGATGGAGGCTCTCAATATCAGACGTGAGATCAGGGCCGTCTCTCTGGACATATGTCGAGCTTTCAATGCAGTTTGGCATACTGCCTTGCTCTCCAAACTGTCTGCCTATCGAATCCAACGCCAACTGCACGATTACATCAATGACTTCCTCCAATCCTGTAACCAACATGTGGCTCTCAAGGGAATCCTTTTTTTGCCTCTCCATGTCAAGGTTGGAATGCCTCAAGGCAGTGTTCGAGACCCCGTCCCATTCCTAATCCTCACTAATGATCTCTCTGTCTCTGGAAAATCCTCTTTATCGCTTTGATGATGACTCCACCCTCTGCCATGACATCCCTCATCCTTCTGACAGGCAGCAGCTACTTTCATCTCTTCAGACGTTAACAAAATCACAAAGTGGTCAAACACTTGGAAGAGGTCCTTTTAGTCTGAGAAATCCCACACACACTGTCTGTTTGTCTGTCTGTCTGTCTGTCTGTCTGTCTCTCTCTCTGAAAGGACCATACCACAAACCATCCCATCTACTTTCTCAACAACCCTCTAAAAGAAGTTCAGTCATTCAAACTCCTGGATCTTAGCAAACACTCAACTCCTGGGTCCTGGAGGATGATCCAGAACTGCAGGGCCGACTGGAGTGCTCAGTTCCTCAAAACCGACAACAGGCTTATTGTGGCGACTGAAGTTGCAGCGTAAATCCAGGAGAACAGTACCATCCCAGCCGAGGCTGGATGTTGGCAAGCTCAAGGATGAGTGGGTAGCTGAGGAGTTTGCAAACAGGCTGGGTGGGGATTTGGGGGGGTCTAGGTGCTTTGGGGAATCCTGAGAAGTTGTGGAGTGCCTTCTAGACCACCATCTTTGATAATGCTGGTGGATGTTTTGGAACTCACTGAAGGGCAAAGAAGAATTTTGTCTCTCAATGGAAACTGAATACCATTGACCAGAGTCGCAGGGCCAGACTTAATGGCCGAGCTGAGCTGTTCAGAGAGCTAAAGCGTAAAACTGTACATGCGCTTTGGATGGACAAGGAGGCCTGTGTGTGAGTAATCTGTGAGGGGATAGAGCAACACCTGTGGTCAAGTGATTCTCATCATGCTTACTGTGGAATTTGCGCATTGTGTTCCTCCAAGCCCGTCCCTCGGTGTACTACAATGAGAGCAGAGGGTGTGGGCCCTTGACAGGGTAATCCAAAGTGAAGGCCTGCTGGGCCAGATACTTTGAATGGCTGTACCAGGCTGATCCACCAGCTGTTGAGTTGGATGTCAGGGGTGTTCCCATCCCTATTGCTGACCCTCCAATCAACTGTGGTCCACCTTACTTTGTGGAAACACAGGCTGTGGTGAACCGGTTGAAATGGAGTAAAGGTCCTGGGATCTGTGGCACCCATGCTGAACTTCTCAAGGCTGGTGGAAATGCTGCACTCGTGTCGTTGCATGCAGTTCTGTGCTCTGCCTGGAACACAGGCATCATCCCAACTGACTGGAAGTGGGGCCTTGTTGTTCCTCTCTCGAAAGGGAAGGGTGATCGCCAGGACTGCAATAACTTACGAGTGGTGACGCTGCTCTCAGTGCCGGGCAAGGTGTTTGCTCGGATAATTAATGACAAGTTTCGCCACCATCTGCTTGAGCACTAGCATCCAGAACAGTCAGGCTTTACACCAAATAAGTCAATGATTGACCATATCATTGTCCTTCGGGTCCTCACCGAACACAGACAAGAGTTTCAGCAGGGGCTGCTTGCAGCCTATGTTGACCTCTGAAAAGCATTCAATTCAGTGAATTGGGATGCTCTCTGGAGGATTCTTGGTCTTCTTGAGGTGCAAGATAAACTGATCAATCTGACATCTGAACTATACTCTGGCACAGAGAGTGCTGTGAGATGTGATAATACCATCTCCGACTTATTTCCAGATGTTACTGGAGTTCGTCAGAGGTGTGTAATGGACCCCATACTTTTCAGCGCTTGTATGGACTAAATTCTGGGGAGGATGTCAGAGAGATCAAGCTGTGTTGCATCTTTGGGAATGTCAAGCTCTCTGACCCTGATTTCGCAGATGATGCAGTCATCTTTGTGGAGACTCAAGATATCCTTTTGTGGGCCTGGGTCAAAACTTTTGGGGGCCTGGGATTATGGGTTTTCTGGGTCAAAACTAAGATCCAGGCTTTCATTGACATCTTGGATGCTGCCATCTCATCTGTACCTGTTTGTGGTGAAGATGTTGAGGTCACCGAGAGATTCACTTATCTTGGCAGTGATATTCATGTCTCTGCTTGCTGTGAGCCAGAGATCAATGGACGTCTGGGTCGGGCCTGGAGAGTCATGGTTTCACTCGATCATGGGGTGTGGCAAGGTTGGTACCAGGACAGAGGGCTGAAGTGCAACTTTTAAGGTCCTTGGTACTTCCAGTCTTGCTGTACAGATGTGAGACTTGGAATCTGACCAGGGATCTGAGATGGAGACTAAATTCCTTTGGTACCAAGTCTCTTTGCAGAATCCTTGGTGATCGCTGGTCAGACATTGTGTCCAACGAGCGGTTGCTGAGAGAGACTCAAATTAAATTTGTTACCTGCATAGTCTTTGAGTTTCAGCTGTGGCTGTATGGACATGTGGCTCATTTTCCTGACTGATCCTGCTCACCAGATTCTTTCAGCAAGGGAGCCTCGTGAGTGAAGGAGGCCAATGGGCCAAACCACTTGCCTTGGGGTTGCAGTCGGTTGATCAGCATCTCATTGAGATGGGGATGGGCCAGGCATATGCCTGGGGGAAGGCCAGATGGAGGCCTCTGGAGTACTGAAGGAAAGTGGACGCAGCAACGCGCTGCTCCGGCACATGCTCCCATACCAAAGCTGACCTGACCCTCTGCCCTCTCTGTGTTTTGTCCCCCACCCCTGCCCCCCATCAGGAATCCACAGGACACAAATGGCGCACCAGAAAACCCCTCTTCATGAAACTGCCAAAAGCCAGAATTACTGCTCACCTCCACTCATTTTTACTCTTTTTGTCACCACCAGTGGAACCAACTTTCACATTCTTTTCAATCTCATTCTAACGTCCAGGTCTTCAAGAGAGTTGTTCTCCCCTTGAGCTCTCCCTTGCCCCTCATCGTTACCTCAATCCCTTGTTTGTCCGTCTCCACCTATTTTCTCCCTTTGCTCTGCTGTTGATATTTCTAACTTCTCCTGCTGTTCCTTTTGTTATGTTGCATCCGGATTCGTTCTGTGTTCGAGCTCTTCCACAAGCCTTGACTCTGTATATCCCCAAAAAAGTATTGAAAGATCAACGATGGAGTGGAGAAAAATGTGAGATAGAATTCACACATTAATTTATGAAACGTGAGTGAAAAGCATCCCACCTTACGAGTCTTGGAGGGTTTTGGACGGATGCGTTGCAATAAAGGTGAATTTTCATAAGGTGTGAACTGAAAAGCCAACATCTGTGTTTGCTCATCCTCTATTTCGAAACATGTCAGTGGGGGATAAAAACATTTTCATAGTTTAAAACAAAAGGTTTTTCAAATTACATTTCTTCATCAGCACATATATCATGTCATTCAATCAGTGAACCAAATACAGAGATCTTGCATGCACGTCTTCCTGTTCTGGAGTTTAAAGGTGAATAATAAAACAACACGTGATGTTTGAATCTGGGGTGACAGCATCATGATGAAAGCGTAAAAGGTCCCCCTGTCAGTTATGTTTTCACAAGTAATAAAAAAAAAAAAAATTAATGTGAAGGGATTATTTTTTTTTATATATATATATATATATATATATATACAATATATATATATATATATATATATATATATATATATATATACATACAGTATATATATATATATATATATATATATATATATATATATATATATATATATATATATATATATATACTGTACGGTACGCATGTGCGGTACGCGTGTGTCTGATCTCGCTGCCATGTTTGAGGTGCTGAAATTGACCGTGTGTACAATTCTGAAAAATAAAGAAGCGAGAAAAGCAGCTGATGTGGCAAAAGGCGTTACAACTCTGACCTCTAAAAGTATATATATATATATATATATATATATATATATATAGTATACATATATACAGTATATATATAGATATAGATATATATACAGTATATATATACAGTATATATATATATATATATATATATATATATATATATATATATATAAACACATACAGTATATATGTATATATATATATATGTTGTTGTGGTTGACGAAACTCACAAACCACCATTCAGGTCCCTTAGGTGAGATATCTCTGTAAGTATATGTGTAGTTAGGCCCAAACCCGTTGTTTAGAGGGAATAAATGTCATTCACTCGGGCTGCGACCCCTCTAGATAGCCGTTTTTCTTTTACTATATTTATTTTGGACCAGCCGCCATTACTACCACCACCAACCACGTCTCAACAGCCATCACACAACAACCACCAACCACAACGCCGCTTCACAACAACAGCCACGACCTTTACCGTCACAACTCGCCACCATCGCATCACCGTCATTCTCGCGCCACTTGTGGGCACCGATACTGGACTCGTGTAGGGCGCGCACCGAGCAGCGTGTTCAGAAACATGACAGACTTTCCGAGAAAAACGGATCAAAAACGACTCACGCCCACTTCTGTTCCGTCCTATCGGCGAGCTGGGGCGATTTGGCCCCGCCTCCAGGGCGTTGGAGTGAGGACGCTATATGCAAATTCATGGATCAAAAAGCATTCACGCCCACTTTTCCTCGGGCCAATGGGGAGCCAGTTAGAGAGGTGAAGGGTCGGAGGCAGAGGGTCAAAGGTGAAGGAGCGAAGCCACAGGGCTTATATAAATGGCTGCGTTCGTCAGTAAAAAGTTGAGAGTGGTGCGTTGGAACGAGTTGTCGGTGGAGCTGGGAAGAAGAGTCAGAGTTCGGAGGGGAGAAGTCAAGAGTGAAGAGTTGGGACGAGCCAAGAGAGGAGACGGAGAGGATGATTAGACGGAGCTGTGGAGAGGTGGCGGCGGCGAAGGCGGACGAGGGGGTGCTCGCGTCGGTGCCGGGAGCTGCAGAGGGAGAGGCCAGCAACGCGACCGAGGTCGAGGTGGAGACGCTCGTCGCGGGACCCGAGACAGGGTGATATCCTCCCCCCCCCCCCGAGCATCAACAACCCCCTCCTGTTTCCCCCCGCGCTGAGATAGTGCGACAAGGGGGCCCCTTTCCCACCCCCTACCAGACACTGTCCGCAAGGCCCGCGGAGTTGAGGCGCCACCGCCGCTCTGCGTCTCATCATCAGACGGGTAGGCCCGACACGGTCTCGGCCCCAGGCCCGTCTACCCCCCTCATCCTGGAGGGTGGTTCTCTTTTCTTTTGCTTTGGGAATATGTGTTGTCGGCGCCGTCTGTGAATTAAAATTGTATAAGTGTTGCCGTGTGCTCGGTAGTCGGATAGCTCCGCATTGTGTTTCTCTTTTATATTTGCTTTTTGTGTAATATTGTGTTTCTTCTCCTTTTACATGTGCTTTTGGTGTAATTGTATATGTGTGCTTCCCGTTCATCGCGAAATAAATGTGAGTTATGTTGAACTGTTTTCCCGCTTCGCTTCGTCTTTTCTTTCATTGAATCTCCATCTTGCTTCACGTAAAGGGTTGGTCGTGGGCTAAAACGCCCAATAATTAATCGAACCGTCGATAATTAATCGAACCGTCGAGGCCGACGAATAACACCGCTCGGTTATCCCGATAGTACAGAACGGGTCGCTTAAAGTGGCCCGTGTCCGAAGTCGACCTGCGGCGAGGTGCGATCGCCCGGTCTACCCTCCGTGTGGGTACTTAGGTAGGTCGAATTTGGCGAGCAACCCTATCCCACGCGGGGGCCGATTGGCACGATCGTGGTGAGACCGAAAGGTCCACCCGTGACTAGTTCCCGGCGTTAGTCCGAGAGGGTCACGACTGGATCGTCCGTCCGGTGGGCGACGTTCCGCGATTCGAGTTACGTGGCCGTTCGCACGCCGGCGGGCGCGAATCCGCAACAAAATATTATATATATATATATATACACACACATATATATACATATACACATATATATACATATACACATATATATATATATTGTTGCGGATTCGCGCCACAAGGCGATTTATATATTTATATATATATATATATATATATATATATATATATATATATATATATATATATATATATATATATATATATATATATATATATATTCAAGGGGATTTATATATATATATATATATATATATATATATATATATATATATATATATATATATATATATATATATATATATATATATTTATATATATATATATTTTTATGTTTGAGGGGGGGGTATGCATTCAAAGGGTAATTAGGATGTTTAATTAGGTATGCCATGCTGTTCGAGTTTACCAGGATCTCGATATAATAAGTAGCAATTCAATGGTGATAAGTTGTCTAGTAAATGTTCATTTCTTCAAGGGGGAAATGATAATTGTCACGTAATTAGATAGGGACACGGGATAGGGTAAGTGTGTCTGCGTAAACCCCTTTTGGTATTCTCTGGAGACTGGCCGTGATGTCACAGGACAGTGCAGCGGATGGCTCCGCCCCGTGATCACGATTGGCAGAAGGCGACGGCGGTGGGCCAATAAACGGCTCGATTGGAAGTGACGAGGACAGGAGGATAAAAAGGTTCTGTTCGGGGTCGAAAAGGAAGAGGAAGAAGATCGGGACGAAAAGATCGTGTTTTTTTGGTGTGGAGGCTGTTGCGCGGAGAGCGTCCTTGTTGTTGTGCTGATTCGATCGTGTTCTTCATCGTGTCTTGGAGCCTTGCTGAGCCTCGTGCCTCACCTTGGTTGGCTCTGGGGTTCTGCTGACTCGGAGTACGGGGTCGAACGGCGGGCGGACCTGCCTCCCTCTCCTGCTCGCAACTTGGCGCCAGAGCTGGTTCCCTGGTGGCTTTGAGCGGACTTGGGCCAAGACCAGGAGGTCAACAGCACCACGGTTTCTCCTGCCCCCCTGACGAGAGCAAGGCCAGCTCGTCCGACACCGATCCAGGGACAATTGCGTCCACACCACGGTCCAGCCTGACCACCAGAAATAGCTACGTTTTGTGTGTGTGTGTGTGTGTGTGTGTGTGTGTGTGTGTGTGTGTGTGTGCTTGGCGCCTTAGAGGGTTTGAGATCTGTATATTCATTGGAATTGTCTGTGTTTTTCCCCACGCCCGATCCCACACCATCCCGTCGAATCTCCCCGGATCCCTTTTCTTGCCGAGTCTTGTTATTTCTGGCTAATAGTAAAAACAAATAAACATCATCAACTCAGTGAAAAGTGACTCGTGCCACCTTCCTCGTCCCGTTTGCGGTAGAACGATTAGAACCACCATGTTTGGGTTATAAATAAATAAAGCGCCTCCATCGTTTCGGCTCATTCTACGTTGACGGGACTGTTCAAGTCCCGTGGACGTCACAATATATATATATATATATATATATATATATATATATATATATATATATATATATATATATATACATATATATATATATACATATATATATATATATATACATATATATCGATATATATATATATATATATAGATATACCCAGTGGTGCCCCCAGAATCCGAACGCCACGTTGAACAAATTGGAATCCGAACAATTTTTTCGAGAATATTTTGCCCGAAAAACCGAACACATTTTCAAAAACCGAACACAACGTAGCGTACATGTTTGTTCACGTGTATCTCCCCCGCCTGTTCGACCCGCATCTTCGTGCTTTGTTCATTCAGTTCGTCGGTGGAAGTACTCATGAAAGCATATCTCGTGTGTCGATCGCTACTTTACCTCGTGTTTTCACCTTGATTTGTGCTGGTTTTTTTTCAATTATCACCCTTGTGCATTCACCATGGCACCCAAGAAGAGCAGTGAAGCAAATAGGAGTAAGAGGAAGACAACTGAGAATGACAATTGAGTTGAAGAAAGAACTTATCGCAAAGCATGAGAGCGGTACGCGTGTGTCTGATCTCGCTGCCATGTTTGAGCTGCCGAAATCGACCGTGTGTACGAATCTGAACAATAAAGAAGCGATAAAAGCAGCTGATGTGGCAAAAGGCGTTACGAATCTGACCTCTAAAAGATCGAAGTTTATGGAGGAGATGGAGAAACTCCTCTTAGTGTGGATAAACGAAAAACAGTTGGTTGGTAATCCCATCTCTGAGGTCATAATTTGTGAGAAAGCCAAGCGCCTGCATGCTGACCTTATAAAAAGCCTGCCTGGAAGTAGTGCTGATAATGAAGAGTTTAAGGCGAGTAGAGGATGGTTCATAAACTTTCAGAAAAGAACTGGGAACCACAGTGTTGTTATGCATGGAAAGGCTGCTAGTTCGAATGTGGATGCAGCAGCAAAGTTTGTGAAGAAATTTAGTGAGTTTGTGATAACATATCACAGCTCTGATAACATATCACATGTTATCACAGATAACATATCATAGCACAGATAACATGTTATGCTCTGTCAGCAGCATACCATATATCATTTACTCATCTTATTTTTCCTTAAACATGGGTAATATCAGTTGAAAGTGGGTTTTGTTGGAGTCCAGGAACGGATTAATTCACTTTCCATTATTTCTTATTGGGAAAATAGTTTTGGAATCCGAACTTTTTGCAATCCAAACAGCCTCCTGGAACAAATTAAATTCGGACTCTGGGGGCACCACTGTATATATATGTAGACATATACATGTATATATATATATATATATATATATATATATATATATATATATACATATATATATACATATATATATATATATATATATGTATGTTTATCTTTACACAGATATATATATATATATATATATATATATATATATATATATATATATATATATATATATATATATATATGTTGCTCTTCTTTCGGCTGCTCCCGTTAGGGGTCGCCACAGCGGATCATCCGTGATCCGCATACTGATTTTGCACAGCTTTTACGCCGGATGTCCTTCCTGACGCAACCCTGGTCGCCTCTTACGACACAGCGACAAGGATTGGGTTTCGCCAGGATTCCGGGCTGCCCTGCACTCTCTCGCAGTGTGGCCCAGCGCAGAGCTCCTGTCCTCAAGCGATCCTCCAAGTAGCCGGATTACAGGCGCATGCCACTACGCCCGGTGTGTATGTATGTATGTATGTATGTATGTATGTATGTATGTATGTATATATATATATATATATATATATATATATATATATATATATATACACATATTTATGTATGTATCTTCTTTTGCTTCTTCTTCTTCCAGCTGCTCCCTTTCGGGGTTGCCACAGTGGAACATCCGTATGATCCGCATAGTGATTTAGCACATGTTTTACGCCGGATGCCCTGCCTGACGCAACCCTGGTCGCCTCTTATGACACAGGGATATGGTACACCTATTTTAGCCGGGGTATGTACCGGCCCAGTACACTGGTACTCATTCCGCCGACCTCGGAAGGATGACAGGCTGAGTCAACCACCTGGTGTATTATTTCAGTGGCCCAACGGGGCTTGAACTCAGGACCTTTTGGATCCCAAGCCGCTGCCCTAACCACTGCGCCAACACCAGGCATTTTTTTTTTTTTTGTATACCTTGGTCGAGGCTCGTATGAGAGCAAACACACAACTCACAGCAAGGAGGCATGAGACAAGAGGGGCGGGAGTGGAAGGGACAAAACAGTGGGGAACAGACACATTAGGTGAACTGTGGAAGGGAGAGGGATGGGGATGGGACGGTGAACATGGCGAAGAGAAGATGGACATTTCAGGGACTTTCAGGAAGGAAAGCAGGAGAAATGAAGGAAGTGGGCTTGGGTGGATTATCGGGGGTAGAAAAGATCGAGGATTTGGATGGGGGAAGATAAGAGGTGGTGGTGAACAGCTGTTTTGAAGGCCTGGAGGGAAGAATGGGAAAGAATAGAGTGAGGAAGTTTATTCCAAAGGCGGGAAAAAAGAGGAATGAAAGAGTGAAGATGAGCAGTGATTCGTGATTTTGGTAGTTTTACCAGAAGGGGGTTGTTGGCGGACCTTGAGCGCCCTGTGGAAATGTGGTGGGGACAAATCGCAGAGAGAGCAGGGGGGGCAAGGCTGGAGAGGAGTCGGTAGAAGACAGAAAGACCACCGACCAACCTGCGGTGATTGAGTGAGAGGCCCAAAGACACAGCTTCATTGCGGGAGATGCCAATGATCTTAAATGCCCTGGTTTCGACAGCGTTAAGCCGAGAAAGGTGGGAGGCAGGAGCACCAGCCCAGAGGGGAGAGCAGTACTCCATCAGGCTACGGACAAAAGCTTTGTAAGTGGTCAGGAGCTCAAGAGGGCCGAGGAAGGACTTAGCACGACGGAGGATTCCCAGTCGGCGACTGGCTTTTGAGGCGAGGTTGGAAATGTGACTTTCCCAGGAAAGGTCATGGCAGATAGTGAGACCTAGAAGCTTGAAAGAAAAGACTTCTTCCAGAGGATTGTTGAGAAAGTGGATGGGGGGGTTTTGTAAACGGTCCTTTCGAAGAGACATAGTGAGAGTGTGAGATTTGTCTGGATTGAAAGACATGTTCCACGTGTTGGACCAGTTTGTGATTTTATCCAGATCTGCAGTGAGCGAAGAAGCTGCTGCTTGCCGGTCTGAGGGATGACAGATGGTACGGCAGAGGGTGGAGTCGTCGGCAAAGAGAAATAGAGGATTTTCCAGAGAGTCCGAGAGATCATTGATGAAAACCAGAAAAAGAACAGGGCCCAGAATGCTACCTTGAGGAACTCCAGCCTGCACAGGAAGAGGGGATGAAAGAACTCCATTTAGGGCCACACGTTGACTGTGACAGGAGAGGAAGTCTGCGAGCCATGAGTGGAGATGGCCTTGAATACCATGGGAAGAGAGTTTGGTGAGTAGAGCAGGGTGCCAGACTGTGTCAAAAGCACGTGATATGTCCAGGGATACGGCTCGGATTTCCTGTCTGGCATTGAGGACCTCCATCCATTGATGGGAGAGCAGAAGCAGCATATCCAGGGTAGAGTGACCTGGTCTGAAACCAAATTGATGATTGGAAATCAAGCCATTGGAGAAGAGGAAGGATTTCATATCTGAAGCGATGATGGATTCCATCACCTTGCTGATGATTGGGAGAAGGCTGATTGGTCTGTAGTTATAGGGATCTGTTTTTGCACCTTTTTTATGCAGGGCAGTGATGATAGCAGATTTCCAAGCAGATGGCAGATGACCTTGGGCAAATGAGAGGGTGAATAGAACAGAGAGAGGGTGAGCAAGAGCAGAAGAGCAGGCTTTGAGGACACGTGGGCTGATGCCGTCAGGACCGGTTGCAGAATCTGACTCGAGGTTTGAAAGCAAGCTCTCCACCTTGTCAGGAGAAAAGGATACAGAGTCCAGGGACAGTTGGGTGCGACTGGGTTTTTTTTTTTTTTTTTTTTTTTTTACACTTCCATGACCTAATCTGTTGAACTCTCTCATACATTATTTTTAACAACAAAAACGATCTTATAATGCTTCATCTTCCTCTCTCACACATGTGGTACTTTTTACTGTTTCACAATGCACTACTCTTCTGCTATTTTAACAGACTGCTCTCATTTCGACCTCTCCTTCATTCCTTGCCTAAAAAATCCATCGATTACAGCGCTTCTTCTCTCCATTCTCTGAATTCGCCTTCATTGCATCCATCAAGAATTGTGTTAAATCGCATCTCTGACCTAAAACTTTTAAAAACCACAGTTTGCCATGGATGCTCGCTTTCCATCAACCATTCTTTTTTCCAACTTCAGTGCCAACTCACCCCCTCACCCCTCACTCTCACTCTCAAAGCAACCATCCCACTCTTCTCCCTCCAAGCCTCCCTCTCACCTCTCTCAAAAATTCCCCCTCACCTTTCTCCCACTTTTCATCCCCCTCACTCTTCCTTCTCAAAGTTGCCCCCTCTCTCATCCACCAACCTGCCTCCCTCCACTGCCCTCTCACCTCCATCTCTTCACTCCACCTCCTCAAATCCTCAACTGCCTTCTTCCTTGTCTCTTGTCCCCCCTCTCCCGCAGCACCACAGAGCGTTTTCTCCTCCTTATTCGGCCCCCTCCCCTCGCTATTCTGCAATACCCCACACTCCTTCAGCAACCCTCCTTACCTGCCCCCTCGTCCCTTGTCCTACCCTCCCCTCCACCTCCTGCACCCAAAGCCTCCTCCCCTTCCTCTTCATTAAAAGTGTGGACCTCAAATATCCGGGGCCTTCGCTCAAACCTTTCAGATCTTTCCATACAGGTTGCCACTGACAAACCAGACATTATCTGCCTAACAGAAACTTTCCTCTCCCAAGACGTGTCTGACTCCCAAGTATCTCTCCCTGGCTACTCCCTCTTACGGTATGACAGACCTGAGCCTCGTCCTGGTGGAGGTGTTGCTCTCTTCATCAAAGACTCTATTCCTCACTCTCCATGCACTGCTCTCACTCCCCCACACCCCCAGGAATACCTCTGGCTTCGGCTTCCCCTCCACTCCCACCTCATGTTTATATGTGTACTGTACCGTCCACCGAACAGTGATGACTCCATCTACACCTCACTATCCGAAAACATGGACCATCTTCTATCTTCTCATCCAAACTCTCTCTTCCTCTTATGTGGTGACTTCAATTGTCATCAGGCCAGTTGGCTAGGTGTGGGTACCTCTCTCACCTGCCATGGCACCTCAGCAAAAGCTTTCTGCGACTCATTGGGACTGACTCAATCGGTCAACTTCCCGACCCGGATCTCAACCAATGGTACTCCATCTCTTCTGGATCTGGTTTTGACAAATTTCCCTGACAATATCTGCTGCTCTTCCTTCGCTCCAATTGGTTCTTCTGACCACGTCCTTGTCAAAGTGGACATCTCTCTGGCTGTTATCAGAGAACCACCTCACCGCCGTCGAGTCTGGAATTTCACTCAAGCTGACTGGCAGGGTCTCCGAGCAGCCATCAAACTTACAGACTGGTCTCCTATCACTACTTTCTCAAACATCAACTCATCCTGGGAATTCTTTCAAAGAAACTTGCTCTCCCTCATGCACAGATTTATCCCCTCTCGTGTTCAGTTGTCTTACCCTTCCTCCCGCCCTCGGTTTACTGAAGCTTGTGGCGAGGCAGTTGTCCTGAAACAACTTGCCTTTGCCTCATGGAAAGCAAACCCAACTGAGGGCAATTTCAGTTCTTTCCACAAAGCTCGGAACAAGTGTGTATCTACCCTCAGGAGAGCCAGAAAACAACATCTTTCTCATCTCAAGTCTGAACTCTCAAACCTCTCTCCCTCCTCAAAATCCTGGTGGCGTTTAATCAAATCTGTTTCTGGTGTATGTTCCCCCTCCATATATATAGGCATATATATATATATATATATATATATATATATATATATATATATATATATATATATATATATATATATGTATGTATGTATATCTCTGAAGATATATGTATTTGTGGATATATATATATATATATATATATATATATATATATATATATATATATATATATATATATCTTCTTCTTTCGGCTGCTCCCGTTAGGGGTCGCCACAGCGGATCATCCGTATGATCCGCATAGTGATTTGGCACATGTTTTTTTTTACGCCGGATGCCCTTCCTGACACAACCCTGGTCACCTCTTACGACACAGGGATAATATATATATATATATATATATATATATATATATATATATATATATATATGTATTCAACCACTTGTTATATTGACGGAATTTATATTGATGATTATGATGTAATCGGTCACGTGGTCCAGGCACCATCTTTGAAAAACTGAAAAAAATTGCACCTCTCTATCTCCGAAACTGTTCCATGATATAAATTGAAACATGGCTAATCGTCAAGTACTCCCGATGCGGGGGAATGAGGTCTATTAATGATGACGTCATCGGTGTTAAAATTATGACATCATAATTTGATAAATGTAACGCTTAATCCGATCAGTGTGAATTTTTTTTTTCTGTAATTGTTGAGACCGCCAACTGATCAATGCAACACTTTAACTAATTGATCAACTTCCAAGCGGAAATATAGTTTCATAAAAGTGACATCATCAGTCACTAGTCTGGCACCATTTTGGAACAAAGAAAA
This sequence comes from Eptatretus burgeri, assembly GCF_056783735.1. Taxonomy (NCBI): domain Eukaryota; kingdom Metazoa; phylum Chordata; class Myxini; order Myxiniformes; family Myxinidae; genus Eptatretus; species Eptatretus burgeri. Next base: position 123,233 of record NC_140969.1, read on the forward strand.
AAAATCTTGAATAAAACACAAAGTCCTTCTGAAGACTGCGCAGGGTGAGTATTCAATGAATACCATCTAGTTGATTATTTGTCACTGCATTGAAAGTGACATGTTGTGGAACCTTTTGAATGTCCTCCATAATGTAGATCATCTGATATGTGCATACATACAGATATGTAAATATAAATATGCAGAACCAAAACGCATCCATAAACACATGGATACACACATTAGTATAAATAATAACATCAAGATACAGAAACACAGGAATATAAATGTGAACCAGCAAGAAACGAGACAGTGTACATACTTGTTGCTGCTTCCTCAATTTTGTATCCACACATGCGGCAAAGACTTCTCATTATGTGACATAATTGTTCAAGACTCTCCTGAGTTACCTTTGAACATTTTCTGTAGTCCTCCCAGAGCAGTTTCTGAGGTTAGAGGAGAAGTTATGACACAACATGTTATACAAGACAATTTTTACCTCCACCAACAAAGGTCAAGGAGGTTATATTTTCACCCCTTTCTGTTTGTTTGTTTGTTTGTTTGTGTCTTCCTTGCAAAAGTGAAGATTTTTCAAGTATATTGATCAGTCGATTTTGTTATTCTGTCTATTTGTCTGTTTATCGTCTACACGTCACAATATGAAATCGATCTTCACAAAATTTTACCACATGGTAGAGTTTGACAGAAGCAAGAAGCCTATTGTTTTTGAGGTCAACATAGGCCAAAGGTCAACACAGGCCAAAGTTCAACATAGGTCAACAACTTCGGTGAGATTTTTTAAATCCTCAATTTTCATTCCATTGACTTGAAATTTTAAGAGGATTTGCACATCACTACGACGGCCGATTACCTTCACCCAAACTCATAACCAACACCGCTCCATTCCCCCGTCCATCACCACCAGTATCCCCAATCATCACTGATCCTTTTCCCCAGCCACCACCACCACCACACTTCACCTCAACCACCTTCATCCAAAATGATTTAATTATTGAGATTTTCTTTCAAAGAGTAAAAAAATATTTAAAAAGCATGAGTTGTATTTGGAAAGCGTCACCCTTAATTTGATGTTTGTTCCAATTTTCTTGTCATCCCAGGAGCGTTCTTCATCCGTCACTCCAATTAATGATGTTTTTGAGTAAACAAACCTGAATGAAACAAAGACAGACACAAAGTTCATAAGTTGAAGGTGTATTTTGAAAGGGGTCACCATGTGCCTCTCCGCACTGTGTATTCACTAGCATACCAAGGAGAAGCACATCTCACACAGTTTGATTATTAAATTCGTTTATTATGGTGACTTCACAATCAAAACCAATGACTACACCATCAAAATGACGAAAAGTGAGTACTTCTCCAAACAGAGAGCCAATCAGCCTTGATGTGATTGAAATTGAATGTCCTGCTGTTGCCAGACACAAAACCACCAGACTCGGTGTTGCATTGGAAAGAGCATAAGCTGAGTCTGGGAGTCCATGGTTCAAAACCCAGTTGAGTCATAGCTCTCCTCCTCTTCCCTTTCTAAGGGGTGAGGTCAGATGGACCAAAGCATCTGTCTTGCCTTGACCACGATACTCCTCCACCTTCCTCTGTCCTCAACCAACTTAATCAACATAGCAGAGTCCTTAAAAAATGGTGCGTGCTCATTCCTTGCTTGACGCTCAGCATTTGAAAAATGAGAGAGCATGGACAAACAACCATAGGTCGGCAAACATTCCACAGGCTTGATGAGCCAAATGACCTCCTCCAGCATGGAAGTTCCTCGAAAGGGAATGTATATTATGTTAATGAGAGTGCACAAATCTAGAGGAAGTAATGCGATAGACAGGGATTCACACAATGTTTTTTAATGGGTTCTCCAATGAGTACCAGCACTTCTCAGCTTTATATGCATCCTTCTCCTCGATAAGCGTCAGCGCTCTCTTGGAATGTCCGTTCAAGACGAGACACTCGCAAACCGCTCATTCTTCGTTCCGAATGTCTGTGAATCTCCTCTTATCTTCTTCCTTTTCACTCATGCATTCTCCTTAGATCGATCTGTTTTTCAATCGAACAAGTTATAATATTACAATATAACAAAAATGATATTGTTATAATTTGACGACTTAATGTTGTACACTTAAGTTTTGAAATCACAGAATATCAATGATCAGAATTATCATGGAAGAATCTTACCTCAATGCTAGACTATCTTAGAAAACCTTCCATCAAAAAGCCTCTGTTGTGGTTGTTGTGCTTTTGAGCTTTCCTAATATCATTGAAGTACGAATTTGAATTTCGTGTTTTTCTAACTGCGCATGAGTACCTGTGTACCGGTTATGTGAACTCGTGGTTGTAGAACCAAAAGGCAGTTTACTGGCGCACAGTGGCCCTTTCAACTCATGATGTAGGATCAGTAACATTCAGAAGTTCATGCTCACAGATGGAATAGCCAGCTTAAAGTTGCCTTCCAAAAAATGGAAGATGAGTCATTGATTTGGGATCCTGCAAAACACCTCTGACTTTCTTGTATTCTATTTCTGATGTGCCTTTCAATCAAAATTAAATTAGTTTCACTCATTAGTGCCTGAGATAGCAACATTCACTTTATCCATATCAAAAGAGAAACCAAACCACAACTTATCAAAACAACATCTTCAATTTCTCACCACCTCACCGAGCTCTGAAGTTCGTGCTTTGCCGAGCTGCACTGGTACGTAGAACATCGGCCGTCATCAAAGGTCGGGGCCAAAGATGCAAAAAGCGGAAGTTTGAGTTGATCATCTAGTGAAGGAAGAAGGAGGTGTTGGATGGAAAATGGAGGCTTAATGAATGTGGAGGTAGACAAAAAGTAAAATGAAAGTAAAATGAAAAATGGAGGCAGTATCCTCTAAAATGGAGGCTCCTTCCTCAAAAACATGGTGGCACTTTGTCAAGTCTATCTCTCGAATATGCTCCTCCTCGATCCTTTTCCTCATTTCCAATGGCACTACATATCTTTATATCTCTATCTCTATCTCTATCTCTATCTCTCTCTCTCCACCCCTCCCAACCATACCCAATTGCTCCTGGACTCTCGATTTTGCACCTGAGAAAGTGGACACGTTTCTAGCAACCCTCAACTCTGACTCCGGAACTGAACTGGACAGCATCGGCTGAAGATTCTGAAAAACATGCTCTGCTGCTCTCTCCCATTTCCACCCTGTCATTTACCCTGGTCATCTACGATCAGCTTGGACATCAACCAGCATCATAGCATGACATGAAAAGGTGCAAAAACCGATCACCTAAACTACAGACCAATTAGCTTAGTTACAATAATCAGCAAGGTCATGGAATCGTTCGTTGCAGTTGACATAAAATCATTCCCTTTCTCCACAGCCTCATCCCAGATCACCAATTCAGATGAGGATGAGGTCTCACTACCTTGACGTGCTGCTTCTCCTGTTCCAACAATGGATGGAGGCTCTCAATATCAGACGTGAGATCAGGGCCGTCTCTCTGGACATATGTCGAGCTTTCAATGCAGTTTGGCATACTGCCTTGCTCTCCAAACTCTCTGCCTCTCGAATCCAACGTCAACTGCATGATTACATCAATGACTTCCTCCACTCTTGTAAGCAACATGTGGCTCTCAATGGAATCCTTTTTTTGCCTCTCCATGTCAAGGTTGGAATGCCTCAAGGCAGTGTTCGAGACCCCGTCCCATTCCTAATCCTCACTAATGATCTCTCTGGAAAATCCTCTTTATCGCTTTGATGATGACTCCACCCTCTGCCATGGCATCCCTCATCCTTCTGACAGGCAGCAGTTTCTTTCATCTCATCAGACCTTGACAAAATCACAAAGTGGTCAAACACTTGGAAGAGGTCCTTTTAGTCTGAGAAATCCCACACACACTCTCTGTTTGTCTGTCTGTCTGTCTGTCTGTCTCTCTCTCTGAAAGGACCATACCACAAACCATCCCATCTACTTTCTCAACAACCCTCTAAAAGAAGTTCAGTCATTCAAACTCCTGGATCTTAGCAAACACTCAACTCCTGGGTCCTGGAGGATGATCCAGAACTGCAGGGCCGACTGGAGTGCTCAGTTCCTCAAAACCGACCACAGGCTTATTGTAGCGACTCTGAAGTTGCAGCTTAAATCCAGGAGAACGGTACCATCCCAGCCTAGGCTGGATGTTGGCAAGCTCAAGGATGACGGGGTAGCTGAGGAGTTTGCGAACAGGCTGGGTAGGGATTTGGGGGTCTGGGTGCTTTGGGGAATCCTGAGAAGTTGTGGAGTGCCTTCCAGACCACCATCTTTGATGATGCTGGTGGATGTCTTGGAACTCACTGAAGGGCAAAGAAGAATTTTGTCTCTCAATGGAAACTGGATACCATTCACCATAGTCGCAGGGTCAGACTTAATGGACTAGCTGAACTATTCAGAGAGCTAAAACGTAAAACTGTACATGCGCTTTGGGTGGACAAGGAGGCCTATGTATGAGGAATCTGTGAGGGGGTAGAGCAACACCTGTGGTCAAGTGATTCTCATCATGCTTACTGTGGAATTTGCGCATTGTGTTCCTCCAAGCCCGTCCCTTCGGTGTACTGCAGTGAGAGCAGAGGGTGTGGGCTCTTGACAGGATAATCCAAAGTGAAGGCCTGCTGGGCCGGTTACTTTGAATGGCTGTACCAGGCTGATCCACCAGCGGTTGAGTTGGATGTCAGGGGTGTTCCCATCCCTATTGCTGACCCTCCAATCAACTGTGGTCCACCTTAGTTTGTGGAAACACAGGATGTGGTGAACCGGTTGAAATGGAGTAAAGGTCCTGGGATCTGTGGCACCCATGCTGAACTTCTCAAGGCTGGTGGAAATGCTGTACTGGTGTCATTGCATGCAGTTCTGTGCTCTGCCTGGAACACAGGCATCATCCCAACTGACTGGAAGTGGGGCCTTGTTGTTCCTCTCTGGAAAGGGAAGGGTGATCGCCAGAACTGCAATAACTTACGAGTGGTGACGCTGCTCTCAGTGCCGGGCAAGGTGTTTGCTCGGATAATTAATGACAAGTTTCGCCACCATCTGCTTGAGCACTAGCATCCAGAACAGTCAGGCTTTACACCAAATAAGTCAATGATTGACCATATCATTGTCCATCGGGTCCTCACCGAACACAGACAAGAGTTTCAGCAGGGGCTGCTTGCAGCCTATGTTGACCTCTGAAAAGCATTCAATTCAGTGAATTGGGATGCTCTCTGGAGGATTCTTGGTCTTCTTGAGGTGCAAGATAAACTGATCAATCTGACATCTGAACTATACTCTGGCACAGAGAGTGCTGTGAGATGTGATGATACCATCTCCGACTTATTTCCAGTCGTTACCGGAGTTCGTCAGAGGTGTGTAATGGACCCCATACTTTTCAGCGCTTGTATGGACTAAATTCTGGGGAGGATGTCAGAGAGATCAAGCTGTGTTGCATCGTTTGGGAATGTCAAGCTCTCTGACCTTGATTTCGCAGATGATGCAGTCATCTTTGTGGAGACTCGAGATATCCTTTTGTGGGCCTGGGTCAAAACTTTTGGGGGCCTGGGATCATGGGTTTTCTGGGTCAAAACTACAATCCAGGCTTTCATTGACATCTTGGATGCTGCCATCTCGTCTGTACCTGTTTGTGGTGAGGATGTTGAGGTCACCGAGAGATTCACTTATCTTGGCAGTGATATTCATGTCTCTGCTTGCTGTGAGCCAGAGGTGAATAGATGTCTGGGTCGGGCCTGGGGAGTCATGGATTCACTCGATCATGGGGTGTGGCAAGGTTGGTGCCTGTACAGGAGGACTGAAGTCCAACTTTTAAGGTCCTTGGTGCTTCCAGTCTTGCTGTACAGATATGAGACTTGGAATCTGACCAGGGATCTGAGATGGAGACGAAATTCCTTTGGTACCAAGTCTCTTTGGAGAATCTTTGGTGATCGCTGGTCAGACATTGTGTCCAACGAACGGTTGCTGAGAGAGACTCAAATGAGATTTGTTACCTGCATAGTCTGAGTTTCAGCTGTGGCTGTATGGACATGTGGCTCATTTTCCTGACTGATCCTGCTCACCAGATTCTTTCAGCAAGGGAGCCTCGTGAGTGGAGGAGGCCAATGGGCCGACCACTTGCCTTGGGGTTGCAGTCGGTTGATCAGCATCTCAATGAGATGGGGATGGGCCAGGCATCTGCCTGGGGGATGGCCAGACGGAGGCCTCTGGAGTACTGAAGGAAAGTGGACGCAGCAACGCGCTGCTCCGGCACCTGCTCCCATACCAAAGCTGACCTGACCCTCTGCCCTCTCTGTGTTTTGTCCCCCACCCCTGCCCCCCACCAGGAATCCACAGGACACAAATGGCGCACCAGCAAGCCCCTCTTCATGGAACTGCTAAAATCCAGAATTACTGCTCACCTCCACTCATTTATTTCTCTTTATTCTCCCCACCTGTGGAACCAACTTTCCCATTCTTTTCAATCTCATTCTAACGTCCAGGTCTTCAAGAGAATTGTTCTCCCCTTGTGCTCTCCCTTGCCCCTCATCGTTACCTCAATCCCTTGTTTGTCCGTCTCCACCTATTTTCTCCCTTTGCTCTGCTGTTGATATTTCTAACTTCTCCTGCTGTTCCTTTTGTTATGTTGCATCCGGATTCGTTCTGTGTTCGAGCTCTTCCACAAGCCTTGACTCTGTATATCCCCAAAAAAGTATTGAAAGATCAACGATGGAGTGGAGAAAAATGTGAGATAGAATTCACACATTAATTTATGAAACGTGAGTGAAAAGCATCCCACCTTACGAGTCTTGGAGGGTTTTGGACGGATGCGTTGCAATAAAGGTGAATTTTCATAAGGTGTGAACTGAAAAGCCAACATCTGTGTTTGCTCAACCATCATTTCTGAACATGTCAGCGGGGGATAAAAACATTTTCATTGTTTAAAGCAAAAGGTTTTTCAAATTACATTTCTTCATCAGCACATATATCATGTCATTCAATCAGTGAACCAAATACAGAGATCTTGCATGCACGTCTTCCTGTTCTGGAGTTTAAAGGTGAATAATAAAACAACACGTGATGTTTGAATCTGGGGTGACAGCATCATGATGAAAGCGTAAAACGTCCCCCTGTCAGTTATGTTTTCACAAGTAATAAAAAAAAGTTTTTTTTAATGTGAAGGGATTATTTATTTATTTGTGTGCAGCCTGCGGATGCTTGGCTGCATCATTTTCTGGAGGCACAGCTGTGTTATTGATGCCATGCCCCTGAGTAGATGTAAAATGTTGCTTCTGGGACACCCATTCAAATGAATGGGAAAAGGGAAAAAACTATCTGACCCAAGCACCAAAAGCTCAAAATGAGAGACTCACTTGCTCCCCCTGCCATACAAGCAAATAGCAAATTGAAACTTACTGATTAAAGCACTTCTTCCCCCCAACATCATCACAGTCCTTTCATATTTTCATCATACTCAAAGAGCGAACCAACGAATATTTGTCCATGTTCTTAATTTTCGCGAGCTTATACGTCCATGTTCTTATACTTTCGGGAATAACTTAATTTTCGCGAGCTTATACGTCCATGTTCTTATACTTTCGGGAATAACTTAATTTTCGCAAGCTTTGGCTTCTTTCATTCAGAGACTGGAGTATTCAGAGGAGTACTCCGATCTTGCAGATCAATCTTTTTCATAAGAGAGGTGAGATCCTTAAACCGATTGATTATTTGTTGTTTTATACAGAATTAAATCACTATACGATTAATAATTATTATCTTGCCAAAACGAAGTTTTTGCAAGATATGTTAGTCAGCTTGTATGTTTTTTTTTATTTTTTTTGTTTGTTTGTTTGTCTGTAATCACGTATAAAAAATTCTGCAGAGCACAGTTATCATTGGAAATTTTTGTAACTTCGCATATCAGAGGCCTATAGAGGTCCCTTTCAGTGCACAAAATTTTGAAGGTCAAGGTCACTTTGTCGCAAATCAGCGGAGTCGATGAAACCATTATTTTTTGAGTAATTTTGATCGGATCGTCTTCAAACTTCATGGGAATATAGTTCATGGTCTGGCGCTCAGCTGATTAATTTTTGGTGGCGATTGGCCTTGACCTTCATGGTTAGCTCCTGAGGTCAAACATATTTGACCCCAAGGTCAAATTTTCAAGTTTTAGGAACCATATCGTGTAGTACCTCAAATTGAACACCTCGAGGAGTGCTTTCTAGATATGTCAAGCTTGAGACATTATGACGTCATTTGGTGACGTTATGAGGCAAAAGCATATTTTTCATGGTTACTCTGTAGAACGATTCTCACCGGAATCTCTCATAGACAGATATTCCTCAAGGAGTCGCTCCTGGTGCATAGCAGCTCTGTTCACCTCAGTGTGACCTTAAAGAAGTCACACGTGGTCACCTTTTGGCAAGATACGGGTCACCCTGCGGGTGACATTGGTTTATTGAATTTTTTTTCTGACAGGTTGTCCCCATAAAACAACATCATTAATAGCTGACGTTGAAAATGAAGCCAAGGCATATCATGAAGAATGGCAGAAGATGAATGAAATCCTTGGATATCTTCAAGAATTTTGAAGAGAATTAAAAGGTATCACGTCTCGGAGGTTGGAAGACCTTTCACACCACCTGAGGTTGGATAAGTCAAAAGAAAGGTGAGAAATTATCCCCCTGTCTCTCTCTGTCTCTGTCTGTCTCTGTCTGTCTCTGTCTGTCTCTCTCTTTCTGTCTGTGTCTCTCTCTGTCTGTTTCTGTCTCTGTGTCTGTCTCTCTCTGTCTGTCTGTGTCTGTCTCTGTCTGTGTCTTTCTCTGTCTCTGTTTCTTTTGGTGTTAATTGCGTGTCGATCGTTAGATATGACTAAGCTTAGGGATGCTTCCGTGTTTTTGGTGTCTCCTGTGTTTTTCGCATCTAGTATTTTTAATCAAAACCTCGTCTTAGGGCCCTGTCACACCTTGACATTTTAGCCAGTGTATGGCAACGTATCAAAATGTATGTAAAACGCTGGCATACGCTGAACTATTGATGTTTTTTTTCAGTTTTGGGCGTATTCATAACAAGTTGGACGTATGCATAATGTATTAGTAATGTACACAGAATGTTTCGATAATTTATAGATGACTTATACCAACGATTGCTTAGCGTGTTGTCGGCATTCACAACCTATGCCCAACAATAGTTTAACTTCTGCATAGCGCGGCAGCGTATCGCCGATGATCACGTGGCGGTAGCCTATTAATAGGCTGCCGCTCAATGATTTAAATTGCTGCCGCTCGACTATTTAAATGGACGCTGCCGCTCGACGATTTTAATCATAACCAAGCTAGACATGGAAGTGTCAACATCACTGTCATGCCGAAGAAAACTTCGAAGAATGCTGCAAATAAGTCTCCTGGCCGTGGCCGTGGACGCAGACGCAAGGAGGATCCATCATCACCCACACCCTCCCCATCACGCTCACCTACTACTACTAACATGAACCTCTTCCTACTACTACTACTACTACTACTACTACTACTACTACTACTACTACTACTACTACTACTGACATGGACATCTACTCAACATGGAGTCTGGAACACTGACGGGTTCCTCCTGTGAACCCCATTTTTATATACCATTTCCCCTAAACGCTGTCAATACACCATTATACGGTAGCTGTAAGTTAGAAACACATTCAGTAAGTTCTGTGGTCGTCTGGAAGACGTCAAATATATCTACATACGTCAATATGCGTTTGAGATACGTTACACATAGGTTCAAAGCACATTACTCATAGGTTAGAAATAAGTTTCGGGTACGCTCGACATTAGCTCGACGTATTTCAACTTATGAGTAACTTACAAGAAACGTGTCAACATGCGTCAACGATCGCATAACGTGCCTACAACTTATGGCCAGCGTATGCGGAACGTGTGAGTCATACGCCGAGCAGGTCGGAAAATTTTGAGCATGCTGAAAATTTGTCGACGAGCTCGGCGTACTACGACGTATGCCGACGTGCTTCAGCGTGTTTCAGCGTGCTCTTAACGTTAACAAAACTTACCCATAACGTATTCGACGTGTGCCAGCGTTTTACAACAATTTTTCATACGTCGGCATACACTGGCTAAAACGTCAAGGTGTGACAGGGCCTTCAGATACGGATTCCTGTTTCACATCTATGTTGCATCATAATTACACAATGGCTCGACACGCAATGCATGGACTTCCACTTGTTTTTGTCTGTTTTGAACCACGGAGTGTTGACTCATTTTCAATTATTTTTTTTCAGTTTAAATGCCTGTCTGGATGAATCTGGCACAAAACTCAATCTTCTGGAGGTAAATGTGTTATTTATAATTTTATTAATATTGTTACTTTTGAGGGGGCGGTATGCATTCAAAGGGTAATTAGGATGTTTAATTAGGTATGCCACGCTGTTCGAGTGTAACGGGATCTCGATGTAATAAGTAGCAATTCAGTGGTGATAAGTTGTCTAGTAAGTGTCCATTTCTTCAAGGGGGAAATGATAATTGTCACGTAATTAGATAGGGACACGGGATAGGGTAAGTGTGTCTGCGTAAACCCCTTTTAGTATTCCCTGGAGGCTTGCCGTGACGTCACAGGACAGTGCTGCGGATGGCTCCGCCCCGTGATCACGATTGGCAGAAGGCGACGGCGCAGGGCCAATAAAACGGCTCGATTGGAAGTGACGAGGACGGGAGGATAAAAAGGCTCTGTTCGGGGAAAAGGCGAAGAGGAAGAAGATCGGAACAGAAAAACTGTTCTGGTGGAGGCTGTTGTGCTGGGAGCGTGTTGTGTTGTTGCGCTGATTCGGCCCTGGTTTCATCGTGTCTCGAGGCCTTCCTGTGCCTCGTGCCTCACCTTGGTTGGCTCTGGGGTTCTGCTGGCTCGGAGTATGGGGTCGAACGGCGGGCGGACCTGCCTCCCTCTCCTGCTCGCAACTTGGCGCCAGAACTGGTTCCCTGGGAGGCTGTGAGCGGACTTGAGCCAGGACCAGGAGGTCGACAGCACCAGGAAGTGTCCCCTGCCCCTGACGAGCACAACACCAGCTCGTCCGACGCCAATCCAGGGACTGTTGAGTCTACACCACGGGCCAGTCTGACCACGAGGACCAGCAACGTTGTGTGTGTGTGTGTGTGTGTGTGTGTGTGTGTGTGTGTGTGTGTGTGTGTGTGTGTGTGTGTGTGTGTGTGTGTGTGTGTGTGTGTGTGTGTGTGTGTGTGTGTGTACCTGGCGCCTTAGAGGGTTTGAGATTGGTATATCCATTGGAATTGTTTGTGTTTTCCCCACGCCCGAACCCACACCACCATCCCGTCGAATCGCCCCGGATCCCTCTTCTTGCCGAGTCTTGTTATTTCTGGTTAGAGAAATAAACGTTATCAACTCAGTGAAAAGCGACTCGTGCCACCTTCCTCGTCCCGTTTGCGGTAGAGCGATTAGAACCGCCATCTTTGGGTTATAAATAAATAAACCGCCTCCATCGTTTCGGCTCATTCTACGTTGGCGGGACTGTTCAAGTCCCGTGAACGTCACAATATCATTATATAATCATCTTTCTAATCCCTAATGTTTTCCCTCTGTTTTGAATGGAATATGGTGATCAAGTTTCAAAATCACAAACCGTCGGACTGCTGCGAAAGATTTTGTTCAATGTTTTCAAACTTGTTTAATTATGTATGCTTTACTTACAATTATTTAATTCTTAATTACAAAAAAAAGAATAAAGGAGGTTTAAAGGGGAGGGTGGGGGTGGGGGAGGGTTTGGGTTGGGGTTGGGGGGTAGGTGCGCTCCCCCAAAGACTCAACACTCCCACTCATCCCACCCCTCCCCTCCCCATGTGTGTGTGGGGAAGGGTGGGGGGTGGGATGAGGGGGTGTGATGGGTCAAAGGTGGGGGTGCACAAGGGGAAGGGGAAGGGGAGGGGTTGAATAGGTGGGCTTGTGTGGGTGGGGCTTGTGTGGGTGTAAACAAAGAAGGGATGGAGCAATTTTTAAATTAAATAAACATATTGTATGTGGGGAACTAATAAACTAATCACTAATCATGTGGATGTGATTGTGTGGGTGGGGCTTGTGTGGGTGGGGCTTTCATGGATGTGGTTTGTGTGGGTGTGGGGTGCATGGGTGTGTTTTGTGTGGGTTGTGTCAAAAAGGGATGGAGTCAAAAAGGGGCGGAGTCAAAAAGGGGGCGGAGTCAAAAAGGGGCGGAGTCAAAAAGGGGCGGAGTCAAAAAGGGGGTGGAGTCAAAAGGGGGGTGGAGTCAAAAGGGGTGGAGTCAAAAAGGGGGTGGAGTCAAAAGGGGTGGAGTCAATTTTTTATTTTTTCCCCTTCAATTTATTATCTTTGTCTTTTGTAATTCCTGTGAATAAAATGAACCTAAAATCTCTTCCCCCTCTAAATCACATAATTTGTAAGTTCAAGTCACTGTACCGATTACATCAACAATTTTAAAAAGTTAATTTGGCCATCGCTTTGTATAACTTTTTTCAAAATGAGATTTCTACCTGTATTTTCTACCAAAAATAGACGACAGCTCAACACCTTTCTTATCCTCCCCCCTCCCTCCCCCCACGGGTCGAGGGAACTGCTCTGAGGTAACTCGCCTCTGGATTGGACGAGGGGGTTGTCAGGCAATCAGTGACCTCCCCTTATTGGACGGGCCGAACACTCCATCTGGCTGGGGTGGAGTCGGCCCTGAGGTGATGAGCCTCCTGATTGGTTCGGTGGGGGGAAATGGTGGCCATCCGTGATTGTAGGAGGTCTGGTGGGAGGGGGCAACAACCACCCTCCCTCCGTGCGTGTCTGAGAACCCAGACGGAACAACCAGGGGAGCACCCTATTCCCCATCCACCCTTGTAGCAGGGAGGGGGGATTTTGGGTCGGCTGTCGGGCCGGCCGCTGTCGATTGGATGAGCTCACGGTGGGCGGAGGGAACCCCACCCCTGTACATGACACGTTGCACGTGGGCGATGGATGGCGATGGTGCGAAGAACAAAGGATTGATTGGATGGGCGTTGGGTATTGCAAAAATCTAACTAGAAAGAAACTTCGCAGTGCACACATGTAATTCCCTTTAGACATAGGGTGGAATCTAACGAAACACATCTTTATTGAAATAACTAAGCTTATGGACTGCTGTCTGTTTGTGTGCAAATGGCTTCCAGATTCGTAACACTATCACGAAATGAATATAGTGTAAATTTCATCATTTCAGATGAAGCAGAGACCTAATCAACCGCTTCAACTTCTTGTGTTCCAATATACAAATGAACACTATCAAACATTTTCTTGAAGAAATCATTTACGAGTTTAGCATTTGTGTTATTCACAGCCTTAGCGAATGTAAATTTATACAACAAGAAACTTTCGGTGAGATTCAAATTAGTTTGTTGATTATTTATTTCAAAACATTTTGTTCTATTTGTATTCCAGTCTGTTCCAGTTATTGCATTTACCTTGCAGTATTCTTCTTTTTAAGTAGAGTTTGAGATGACAATGGTATCATCCAAATCATAGATACTCTCAATTGCTTCCATACTTGTATTTATTTAGGAAAAAAAGATGTTAAAACTTTTGAAACCCTGACCCAAGTATTTGAATTATTTTCTGTCGTTCTTGGGGAGACAACTGAGTTTTGCCATTCTTAATTTCTTTTATTGCTTGTAATTTATGAGATTCCTTTTGGGCATCTTTGATACTCTTTATAGCACCCGCTACATTTCCCACGGCAGAAGCGGTTGGACCTATTAGAACTTTATGTTTAAGAATAGTTGAACCTATACCCATTGGAGTATCAATTATCCCATCTCCTTTATTTCTAAATTGATGTCCTACACCCCGTTGACTTTTTGGTCTGTAGTATCCTCAACCAAGATACATACCTTCACCCTTATACTATGGGGAAAGGAACATCCCATCCACTGTAATTATTTTATATTTTCCCAATTCATGTTTCCTCACAATGGCCATCGTATTTATTTATTGGAAAATTTCACGTAGGTGAATTATGATGGATATAATTTCTGCATTGAAGGAAATCATATGATTATCTTAGTTGGTTTTCTTAAAGTTTACTCTGTATATGGTTTTTCCTGACACAGGTAGATAAACCAGATTTTTGGGTTCCATATTGAATTTATAACAAATTAGAGTTGAGTATTGCCTGAATGAAAATATTGTATTTGTTCTTATTCCATTATTATAAGCACCATCAATCCAATCATAGTGAATTAATGCTGAATTTATACCCGAGGATATTTGAATGACATTATCACTGTAAAACGTTCCATTAGTTTCAATCTTTTTTGAGGAGAAACCCAATAACTCTCTAAATGAATTATCAATATTGTGAAATCAACTTTGTAATTCTTTTTAAGTTTAATAGTTGATTTTGAAGTTTGTTTTTGAATATCTATAAAAAATATTTTTGGTGCATCACCTTGTTCTTTCACAAGGTGAGCAATTTCTCCATTGATGCAATTTCTCCATCACCTTTCAAAAATTTATCAACATTAATCAACTCACAAGAACAAATAAAACATATCCCTTAAAGAGATGTCTCAACTTCTTTCATACGAAAGAACGATTAAATCAACATTCAAAATACTGTAGTAATCAAAAATCAACCGTAATTAATATACCAAAAGTAGGAAAGAAAATATCATTCAAAGATTAAAACAAATCTCACAAACATCCATTTGTGATAAATGCTGATTTTGAAAGTATCCTTGAAAAGATAGATACTGTTTCTCCAAATCCAAATAAATCATACACAAATAAATATCAAAAACATACTCCTTGTGGTTTCTGTTATTATATCAAATCATCTGTTGGTGATAAATACAAGTTAGAACTTTATAGAGGAGAAGAAGAAGTTTGTTAGACGATTGGAAAAAGACTGTATAAGACTGAGAGAAATAATGGTTAAAACCAATAAACTAATGTCATTAACAAAGGGAGAGAAAAAGGAATTTAGGAAGAATAGTATCTCATATTTGTGAGGAGAAAATTGAGGGAGAGGTTAAAGTTAGGGATCATTGTCATCTTCGTGGAAAATATAGAAGTCCAGCTCATTCCTGTTGTAATCTTAATTAAAAGCCCCCAAACTTTATTCCTGTCTTTCTTCACAACAATGCTCACTATGACACATCTATTTCTTAATGAACTTTCAAAGACATCTGAAAGTTTCAGAAATATGTCTGAATGTCTTTCAAACACATTCAAAGACATATTTCTGCAATTCCTAACACAGATCAAAAATACGTCTCATTCACAAAAACAATTCATACATCCCCCATAACCCATATCAGCTTTCTTGACACATTCAAGTTTATAGCAAGTCCATTATTATCTAAGTCAGCATCATATATTAAAAACTTTCTGAATGTTAAATCACATTTCTCAAATCAAGAAGAGATTGATCTCTTATCACAAAAGAGAATATATCCATTTGACGATATGGATTCATTTGAGAGGTTTAAAGAAACACAACTTCCATCAAGGGAAAGTTCCTCTGGCAAGTTGAATAAAACCCATATTTCCGATAGAGATTATACACAAGCTAAAATGGTTTGGGAGAAGTTTAATATAAAGAATCTTGGAAAATATCATGATATGTATCTTAAAACTGATGTATTGTTATTGGCTGATGTGTTTGGGACTTTTAGAACAGTCTGTCATAATAAAAATTCTTATGGATTAGACCCCGCTCACTATTACACAGCCCCAGGTGTGGCTTGGCGTGCCATGTTAAAAATGATAAAACAGGTTTTGGAATTAATCAGTGATATCGATATGCTTTTAATGCTAGATTAGGCTAAAAGAGGAGGAATATCTCAACTATGTTCCAAGAGATATGCTGAAGCAAATAACAAATATCTTCCTGATTATAATAAGAATGAGGACAACTCTTACCTGATGTATTATGATGCTAACAATTTGTATGGGTGGGCTATGTCTC
Organism: Eptatretus burgeri; assembly: GCF_056783735.1. Classification (NCBI taxonomy): domain Eukaryota; kingdom Metazoa; phylum Chordata; class Myxini; order Myxiniformes; family Myxinidae; genus Eptatretus; species Eptatretus burgeri. The sequence goes on from NC_140969.1 coordinate 139,188, forward strand.
AATATTTACCTTATGGAAAACTTGAATGGGTTAAAGAAAAACATTATGAAAAAGTTTTACAAGACATTGTTATCTCCTCTCAAAAAGAATTGGATGAAGCTGAAGTTGGATATTATTTTGAGGTTGATTTAAAATATCCAGAAGAACTTCATAACAAACATAAAGACCTTCCTTAAGCCCCTGATAAAGAAAGTCCAAGCAAAGAATGGTTAAGTGATTACCAACAGTCATTTAACATGCAAGGTAAATCTACAGAAAAACTACTTACTGCATTAAATGATAAAGAAAGTTATGTTTTACATCAAAGGAACTTGAGACAATATTTATCTGCTGGATTGAGAGTTCGGAAAATTCATAGGATTTTGAAATTTAAACAAAGTCATTGGTTAAAGAAGTATATTGATTTTAATACAAAAAGGAGAACAGAAGCAAAAACAGATTTTGAAAAGGACTTTTATAAATCAATGAATAATGCTGTATTTGGAAAGACGATGGAGAATGTTAGGAATCGATAAAACATAAGACTTGCCACATCTTGGAAACAAGCTTCAAAGTTAATTCATCGACCAAGTTTTAAGCGAGCGGAGGTGTTTTCAGAGAACTTTTGTGCTATTCATTTGAAAAAAAGAGTATTGAAATGGATAAACCTATTTATATAGGAACATCAATTCTTGACTTGTCAAAGTCGGTAATGTATGACTATTACTCTAATAATTTAAAACCAAAGTATAAGGACAATGTGTCATTGTTATATATGGATACAGATAGTTTTATATTAGAAATTAAGACAAGTGTTGTATATGAGGATATGATTCATAATATGGATATATATGATACAAGTAATTATAAGTCAGGTGATGTGTTGTTTTTATCAAAGAATAAAAAGGTTATTGGTAAGTTTAAAGATGAATTGGGTGGGAAAGTCATGAGTGAATTTATAGGATTGAGATCAAAGTCTTATGCTTTTACGTATATTGATAATAATAACATTGAAAGGTGTGATAAGAAGCTAAAGGGAATAAAGAAAAATATAATCAAGGAAACAATAAACTTTAAACATTATTACAGCTGTTTAACCTGAAAGAAGGAAGAGTATAGAAAAAAATGACTACAATCAAGGGCGTAGCCAGAAGTCCAAAAGCGATGAGGCGAAAAGAGGTGAACTTGGTTGATGCGACGGTGCGCGTAGCGCAGCGTTGCGAGCGCCAATGGCGTGAAGCTATCACGGCGAGGGGTCTGGGGGCCACTCGAGGCCCCCAGAAGCCAATGCATTTTTGATGCCCAGAAACCTATTCTTGGCTAATTTCAATGCTCAAAATTTTAAAATGTTAATTTCAACCACATTAATCATGAATATATATATATATATATATATATATATATATATATATATATATATATATATATATATATATATATATCCATACAGTCAAACAGTAAATTTTATTTGTGTCAAAACATTTTAGCCCCCATGGTAAACCCACCCCGTATTCTCACCACGCCCAACCCCACATGTTCTGTCATCATTCAATTGCAATGACAGAGCCAAGTGCACGAGCTGGTGCCTCATGAGATCAATGTACTGGGAGGAGGGTTGTTCAGTCACTGTCGGGGGGGGGGGGGGGGGTATTGTCCTATTTAGGTATTGTGATAGGAGTGGAGATAAGAGCATTCAGAGCACTGCCGGGTAGCTTTGATAGTTTACTCCCCAGGGAGCTCAGATGGCCAGAGGGCTCAGGCCAGATCATATTTCAGGAAATGAGCGACGAGGCAACTGCCTCGTCTGCCTCAGCCTGGCTACGCCCGAGACAATAACAAGTTATAAACATCAATTATACACAGAAGAGGTAAATAAGAAAGCATTAGGAGCTTTTGATGATAAAAGATAAAATTTAGAGAATGGATTCAATCGTCTCCTTTATGGTTATAAGTACAAGTGTTAAGATATTGGGGTGGCGATTTTTAATGGGCTGCCGCTGTCTTTTACTGATTTATAAATGATAGAACCAAGCAATAACCAAACCAAAGAGTGGACATGTAATCAGTCTTGGTATTTAAATAGAAAACATAACGAATGTGAGAACTATCAAATAAGTCTTATTGAAGAAATAACTGGGGTAATAGTAGATAAAACAAATAAGCGGATAAATTTAACGACAAATAAGTTGGACGATGTAAAGAAAAAAAATTAATATCCTTGAATGGACTGAAAGCTTTGATGGTTATCAACTGAACAATGGAAAAACAATTTACTACAATGTCAAAATGATATGTGGCTCAGAAGGTGGTCAAACAAAAGCATGAAGAGAAGTTTATCATTTCATCTCTGCTCATCAAAGGGACTTAAACCAAGAACCAAGTTCCAAGTTATTCTTTGTAAATATACTCGATGGAAATGAATGTTATAAGAAAATTAAGTTATTCCCGAAAGTAGAACATGGACAAATATTCGTTGGTTCACTCTTTGAGTATAATGAAAATATGAAAGGACTGTGATTATGTTGGGGGAAGAAGTGCTTTAATCAGTAAGTCTCAATTTTTCATTTGCTTGTTTGGGAGGGGGAGGAAGTGTCTCCCATTTTGAGCTTTTGGTGCTGGGGTCAGATAGATTTTCCCATTTTTCCCATTAATTTGAATGGGTGTCCCAGAAGCAACATTTTACATCTACTCCCCTGTTACCAGCACACTGGGACTCCTTTTGCCAACCTTGGAAGGATCCATCCATCCATTGGGACCATACTCTGTGCAGAGCGTTGGTGCTGCCGAAACAATCTCCTTGGCTATTGGACACAATCCTGGACGGGTTGCCACTCCGACACAGGATACCAGCATTCTGGCACTCATTGTGCCGACCTTGGAAGGATGACAGGCTGAATCTACCCTACCTGTTGTTAATTCAACAACCCAACAGGATCATGAGCCAAGCAACTTAACCATGAAGCCAATGGTTAAGTTACCTGAACCCCATACTCATCATTACCCGCCTCCCTCGTTTGTGCGTGTCTGTCTATTTTCTCTCTCCACACTGCCGTTGGTATTTCCCCCATTCTCCTCCTACTGGTCGTTTTGTTGTTGTTGCATCCTGATCTGTTCTGTGTTCTAGTTCTTCCAAGAGCCTGACTACATGTATAAAAAATTACCCCCGGTTGGGGGTGACGGTCATCGCTGTTTTGACCGTATCACATCGACGATTTTTTCCAACTTTGAAGACACGTGACTCGATAACCAGGACGAATTAAAAAAAAAAACCGGCCCGAGTAAATTTAGATATTGTTCCTTATTATCAGAATACGAAGGAATTTCGAAGATCGGATCATAAACGGCAGAGGAGATAGATTTGGAAAATGGACAATTTCGCAACTTTGGAGTGATCTTGACGTTGACCTTGACCTTCAATCGGGTCAAACGTCATACCTTCGTGCATGCCTCATCGACATCTACCCACACACCAAATATCAAGAAAATCGGAAGAAAAAAATGGGGAAGTACGGACAGACGGACATCGAGACTGATTTTATTCGGTCATCTGGTTAGAGATGACCTAAAAACACAGGTGTGTGCATACGTCAATTAGCAACAAAGAAGCCATGACACCTACCTGAGTGTGGTGGTGTATTCCCACCAACATTGATGGTGTCCATCAATTCCTCTTCATTTGTGCGGTGACCTTGAAAAGGGAATAAGGGTTCGAAGTTCTTTGTAACGGTCAAATAACCGGCCTGCCAAGTTGTTGTTTGACTTCCCTGGAGAAGACATGACAACACGTTACACAAGACCATTTTGCGATGTGTTTTGATGTAGTTTCCTTTTTTTTGAGGTGTATTGTGTTTTAAATCATTCACAACAAGGTGTAAATGATCGAAACCAACAACATGATAAAAACGGTTTAATTTCGGTTCCCTTTCATGGTACTTATACACTGATGTCGTGTTTTGTTTGATACTTTTCTTTCATTAATCTTCAACATCTTATCCCATTCATTTGCTGCACACAAAGAGGAACACAGGCTGAGTGAATCAAGTGGTGTGGTCACGTTGGTCTAATGTTCGGAACATGAGGTGTGCAGTGCTGACTGGTCGATCCAACGGCCTGACTCCAGTTTGGGGTGTGGGAGGGGGGGATTTCTTCCCATCCCCTGATCATACTCTGAGCCTATCTATGTACGAAGGCTGATTAACAAAACAAAACCCACATTTCCCATTTACGGATTGTTGAGATGCAATTTAGGGCTTGTAAGACCAAAGTGGTTGCACCTTATTAAAGACTCAGGAAATAAAAACTGTTCCCTCCTGGATGTAGGAAACCCGACAGGAACTTCCAGGGATTGCAGAGAGAAACTGTTCTTATTCAATCACCAATGTGTTTCAATGTGTTTTGTCTCTTAGAGCCCTGTCACACCTTGACGTTTTAGCCAGCGTATGGCAAGGTATCAAAATGTACGTAAAATGCTGGCGTACGCTGAACTATTGAAGTTTTTTTTTAAGTTTTGGGCGTATAATAACATGTTGGACGTATGCATAACGTATTAGTAACGTACACAGAACGTTTCAATCACATATAGATAACTTATACCAACGAATGTTGAGCATGTTGTCGGCGTTCACAACCTATGCCCAACGATAGTCTAACTTATGCATAGCGCGGCAGCGTATCGCCAACGACCACGTGGCGTAGGCTATTCATAGGCTGCGGCTCGACGATTCAAATCATAACCGCACCAGACATCGAAGTGTGAAGCCGCGATCACACCTTGACGTTTTAGCCAGCTTATGCCGACGTATGAAAAATTTGCCGAACCAAGCTGGCACACGTCGAATACGTTATGGGTAAGTTTTGTATACGTTAAGGGCATGCTGGCAGACATCGTAGTACGCTGGCATACGTCGTCATCAGCATGTTGAAAATTTCTCGATGTACTCTGCGTATGACACACATTCCGCATACGCTGGCATAAGTTGTAGGCACGTTACGCGATCGTTGACACACATCGACACACGTTACTTGTACGTTACTCATCAGTCAAAACACGTCAAGGTAATGGTTAGCGTCAGTGTTCCAGACTCCCTGTTTCTTTTATTTTTCTTCAGTATGACGGTGATGTTGACACTTCGATTTCTAGTGCGGTTATGATTTAAATCGTTGAGTGGCAGCCTATTAATTATATTATATCATAACCGCAATAGAAATCGAAGTGTCAACATCACCGTCATCCTGAAGAAAAAAATACCGAAGAAAAAAAATAAAAAATAAAAAAACAGAGTCTGGAACACTGACGCTAACCATTACCTTGACGTGTTTCGACTTATGAGTAACGTACAAGTAACGTGTGTCGACGTGTGTCAACAATCACGTAACGTGCCTTCAACACGTTACTCATAGGTTAGAAATAAGTGTCGGGTACGCTAAACATTATTTCTACATGTTTCGATTTATGAGTAACTTACAAGTAACGTGTGTCGACGTGTGTCAACGATCGCGTAACGTGCCTACAACTTATGGCCAAGCGTATGCGGAACGTGTGGGTCATATGCTGGCATACGTCAAAAAATTTCAAGCATGTAACATTTGACTTGCACCTCGGTGTACTACGATGTATGCCAGCGTACAAAGACATATGCCAGCGTACGACAAAAAACCAGCATACTACGACGTATGCCAGCGTTTTAGCCAAATTTTGCATACGTCAGGCATACGCTGGCTAAATCGTCAAGGTGTGACAGGGCCTTTACCCTTTACCCAAGTCACCCCAACAAATGAAATTATCTTTTAAAAAGTAAAGAATGAATAACTTCAAGATACAGTAATATACATTATATTATATATATATATATATATATATAAATTTTTTGTAAATTTTACCAAGGATGTATGTGAAGTTTCAATCTTCTGGAAAGAGAAAGCGTATTTCTTTTCCCCATTTGATTGTATTTCTTGTGAAGCCAGCCTGGATAAAACAAACACAGATATTAATTTCACCATTTAAAGGTGTATTCTGAAAGGATCACCATGAACCTTCCTGAACTGCACATTCACTTGTACACCAAGGAAAAAACACATCGTATACCGTGAACACTTCAAAACGAGGAAATCCCTTCAACGATCAATTTTTTTAACAAGTTTAATCTTCCTCCTTAAACATTTTCATTAATATGAAAATTCCACCACCAATCCCAATCAAGCTATTTCATGGAGAATGTTCTCTTGATCAGACTCACATCATTTTACTGATTATAATCACATCATGCATTGGATGTCATGGCATCTCAGGCGAACTCCACACATGGCTTACTGACTTCCTCCACTCTTGTATCCAACGTGTGGCACTGAACAGAATCCTTTCAACTACTCTCCCTGTCATGGCTGGTGTGCCCCAAGGTAGTGTTCTGGGCCCAGTCCGATTCCTGATCTTTATCAATGATGTGATTGACTATGGGAAATCCTCTTTGGCTATTTGCTGATGAGTCCACCGTGTGTCGAGACATCCCAAACCCTTCAGAAAGGCATGATGCAGCCTGTTCCCTCGATTCAGACCATGAAAAAATTCACAAGCTGGTGAAACACTTGGAACACGTCTTTCAATCATGATCAATCTCGCTTTGTTTTTTTTTTTTTGTTCTGTCTGTCTGTTCTCTCTCTGTCTGTTCTCTCTCTGTCTGTTCTCTCTCTGTCTGTTCTCTCTCTGTCTGTTCTCTCTCTGTCTGTTCTCTCTCTGTCTGTTCTCTCTCTGTCTGTTCTCTCTCTGTCTGTTCTCTCTCTCTCTCTCTCTCTCTCTCTCTCTCTCTCTCTCTCTCTCTCTCTCTCTCTCTCTCTCTCTCTCTCTCTCTCTCTCTCTCTCTCTCTCTCTCTCTCTCTCTCTCTCTCTCTCTCTCTCTCTCTCTCTCTCTCTCTCTCTCTCTCTCTCTCTCTCTCTCTCTCTCTCTCTCTCTCTCTCTCTCTCTCTCCCCCCGAATTGACCAACAAACAACCTCCCCACGCCATGCCTCTAATTTATTCACAATCCTTGCTCTTGCATGAGCCTCGACTACGTATAAAAAAATAATAATTAAAATCCTTGTACGTTATTTAAACTTTCATATATTATTACAAAGGGATACAAAAGGTTCCACAAAACCTGTTCACGTCACTTCAGCAAACACAAGGCGTCAATGAACGAGAGTTGACCCCGAGGGAGACCCTCAAACACCAACGAACACTCACTTGCATTGAACATTATTCGATGTTGTTGGGGGCTCGGAGGGTTCCCTCCGGATATCCTTCTCCTCGTTCATTTGATCTTTCTTATCGTTTGGAAAACAAACGAAACGGCGGGTTTTACGTTCAGTTCAAAGGTAAACAAGATGGATCAGGTCGCTCGTCAACCGCTGTGACCAAAACGAATGAACCAATGGACATTGTGACGTCACGGTGGCCGTTGGAATAAAGTAATGACGTCACAGAAACGGATCAGTGGTTTCCAAGACACCAGAATCAACATTCAGTTGATAAAATACAACTTTAAAATAAATAAAAATTGGGAGGACGGGGGGGGGGGGATGGGGTTATATTTTAATAATGAATGTCCCGGCCCGTTTTCTGTCCTTTCTCCCATTGACCCAGCACGGTGCGTATTGAGAATTAGTGAGGCTGTCGGTGCCGAAAGTTGTCATTGGACCGGCGAGGCTTTGGAAACTCCCACTCGGTTACGCCGGATCCGAGTAGGTAACAGCGACTCGGTCCGGACAAACTCGGCCGAGGTTGTGGTTTCCCGGTAGCTCGACCGCGTGGTTAAGCAACTTCCTTCCTTGGACCTGAGGAAGAACACAACGAAAACATTTTAAATATCTGCGATTTATGACTGATTCACCGAGGAGAAAAAACAGATTTTTTTTAATGCACACCAGCTTCGATTTCTTGTTTTCGATTATACACCGCCTAATACATTCCGAGCAAATGTATGGTTAAAAACATGAAGCTGAAAATAAAGGAAAACGAGCAAAGGTGAATAAAAACTACCAATGTTGATATAATGTTGTGCGCTTTAATCGATGGAAACACGCACAATTTTAGTCAGAAAGTTGAGATCTTTCTTTTAAAAACGAACTGAAATGAAATGTCGAAAGTGAAGCAGGTGCAGTAAGTAGTTCGGATGAAATACCAATTGAACATTGTGATAAGATGACTCCACATGGCTTATTATGAGAACGACGAATACGGACTGGATTGGCTCTCACGGCTGAATGTTGAGGTAAACGCGCCGCCATCTTGAGACGCCCATCAAAAGCAACCGCGTGCAATGTTTCTCTCGAGCGAGGTATTTCACGTTTTAAAATTTGTCGTGCCGAACAGCCGATCGATACATTTTCCAAATATTTTTTGCGAAGTATCATTTAAAACCGATCTGCGGTCAAAATGTTTTTGAATGGCTGTTTATTACATGAGAATAGCGTTACGAACCGGACGTGGTCCAAAATTCAATCAACGAGTTCTTTAACTTCGATTCAGATCTGGTTCTGAGAATTTTTAAAGTGATTTTTTCTGAGAGATAGGGCCAAAACTGATATATAGCAGGATATCTCAAAACGTTTGGACAGATTGAGACCAAACGTGGTGGATAAGCTTGTTCGGTGACGAGAACAAGCCAATTAAATTTGAGTTCAGGTCTGAATCCACGAATTGGTCTTGTCATCAAACCAACTCATCCACCAGGTTTCATCATAATCTGTACATAACGTTTTGAGATATCATGGTATATATTGTTTTCGCCCCATCACTCAATGGTGAAGAATCACTTTCGAAATTCTCGGATACAGAATCGATCTTCACCAAAATTCAATCAATTCTTCCTTGTTACATAACCAACCTGCCTTCCAAGTTTTGTCTGAATCTGTCCAAAACTTTTTGAGATATCCTGCTATATATCAGCTTTGACCCTATCTTTCAATCATGGAAAAAAAAATTACTTAAAATTTTTTCGCATCCAAATCCAGATCCAGATCCTCACCAAAGTCGAATGATTTTATCCGTGTCACATACCCAAGCTCTCCACAAAATTGTTCAAATCCATCCACAACTCTTTGAGACATCTTGTTCAGAAACAAACAGACAGAGAGGATGAGGGTGAGGGTGAGGGAGAGCGTGAGAAAGACAGACAGGGGTGAAAACATAACATCCATCCACCTTCATAGGTGGAGGTAACAACAGCTTTTGAATATACATTTTCTTTAAGCAACACACGAAAATTGAGAAGTCAATTTTTTTTCAAAAATATCAATGCAGGATACAAAAATAACCAAAACCACATTTTATAGTTTTAAAAAAACACAAACATGTTCCCCACACAGCATACATGTGACATGATGTATGCTAAAATGGACCCTCAATATATCAAAATTGTTTTCCCTTTTTTCTGGAATTGATGTCATCAAACCAAAATTACCGAGCGTCAATTCTTTCCTGACACACGCACACACGCACGCACACACAATCCAGGAGTAATTTATTGTTCACTAGATTTTATTACAAGATAAAACTTAAAACTACACATTTAGCTCAATGGTGCTATGTTACCCTATTCTACCTTTAGGTTATCCTATTCCACCTTTATGTTATCCAATTCCACCTTTAGGTTATCCTATTCCACCTTTAGGTTATCCTAATTCTAGTTTTGTTCGCAATGAAGTTGATCCTGAATAAAAGCTGTGCTGGTATGACGCCATACAATGCCAATGGAGATTTGGTGAGTGACACAGGAAGTGTTCCCATGGCTGGAAATTGCAAATATGAAGAAATCCTGATTTAAATGTTTCCTTTTTATTCCCTCAATGACCAAATGGGGAAGAAGCGGGGAGGGGGTGGGGGGCTATCATGGTATAGTTTTACATGGATTACAAGATAATTGATCATACTTATGTCAAATTTGAATGTGGAATTCCAACATCATGAGCTAAGTACTCAGATGGAAATATGAAAAGAACCGACCAAAACAGTTGTGAACATAAAGTGTGGACTTGGTTAGGTACGAATAGTCTCAACCAGGAACTGTTCAAATATTCAGGAGATTCCAACTGATAGTCTCATTATTGGAATATTCATAAACGAGACTGGAATCAGAAGATAACTGGGGGTGCATTCTCATGGGATTAAAAACCCCCTCTGTCCACCTCAACCCTCATTTTCTACCTTTGGGTTCCTATCTTTATTTCTTCTGACTCTCAAACATCTAAAGCTACATGCAATAAAAGTCCATGATGCCAACCCAAGTGTTTCTTATATTTTTGCATCATCAGCCGTATGGAGAAATGTAAAAACAAATGTTGATGAAACACGTTTAATGGGTGTGATGAATTAAAGGATGTGACGCGTGATCACATGTCGCGCAGTCAGATAAAACCGTGATGCCGCGCGGTCGGTGGGATTGTCCCCGGGGCATTGTCATTTACGGCAGTGGTTCACTTGGTGCTCGTTGAATGGTGAGAATTGAGAGTATACCGGACTCCGTGCTTATGCTGGCTAATTGCTGATTTATTTTGCGGTGATCGACTGCACGTGTATTCCTTGCTGCACATGTATTCCTTTATGTGTCTGTAGAATCGGCTTCATTCAAGTGAAATAAAGCCTACACACCGAAGGTTTTCCCTCGCATTCACTTCAGTGTCTTCCCATTGGTTTGGTAAATAAATGGCCATAACTTAGGAAGCACTTGTCCGATTAATATCAAACCTTGAAAAGGCACATCCTCAGGTCCCCAGCAATATACCTGGCAAGTTTCAATTCGATCGGACCGGAGGTTGTCGAGAAACAGCGGTCACACACACACACACACACACACACACACACACACGCACGCACGCACGCACGCACGCACGCACACACACACACATTGCTGGAATTATAGATAGATAATGATTCTTGTCTTGTTGGTTCTTTCACACGTCGTGTCCATATATTATAAAGTACATTATGTAGGATGGGTTCTGATTTCCATGAGTCAACCTGCATTGTTTCCCAGTTTATGTCTCGCTCGTTGAAGTCACCCACTATCGTGACATCGTCATATTCATCAGCAAGTTTTGCTAAAATCTGATTCAATTTCTCGTTTTGCACGTAAATATTGCTTTGGTAGATTTTGGTAGATAACACCTGGGATGTCTCGATCTGCCTCAGTCTTCTGTATCTTTCACCTTAGCGCTTCATCATACATGTACTTTGTATTTCTGTCCTCTCTAGGTGGGCAGAGGTTGTTTTCACCCGTCTGTCTGTCTGTCGTCTGTTTGTGAACAGGATATCTCAAAAGGTTGTGGACTAGTTATGACAAAACTTGGTGGACGAGTTTGTTAGGTTACAGGAACAAGCCAATTAGATTTTGATTCAGGTCCGGATCCAGATTTGGCCTATCAACGGGATACAAAATGTAAACTTATCAGCCTGGCATAAGTATGCGCTCTACCGAGAACCGATCTAGTTCTTTCTGTCAAATTTATACAGTTGTTATACCATTTATCTGCACCTAAGCAGTCTCCTTGGCTGTTGGGCACAATCCTGGACGGGTCGCCACTCCGACACAGGATACCAGCAAGCTAGCACTCATTTTGCTGACCTCAGAAGGATGTCAGGCACAGTCAACCCCACCTGGTATTAATTCAACATCCGAATGGGATTTGAACTCAGTATCCTAGGATCTCAAGCCGACCACCCGAACCATTAAGCCAACACCAGGCATACATCTGCATCACCAATACCTGAAGCCATGTCTCCACAATGCCAATGAGAGCGAAGTTGATGATGAACCATCGCAAATCCCCATGCTTCCCACGTAGTGCAATGATGAAAGATGGCAAACAGTTCCACCAGGAATGACCCAATATAAAATTTTGATTTAAATTTTTTTTTCTGTTTTGACCTCAATGACTCCAGGTCCCCACTGCCTTGGGTATGAACCCAAGGGTCAAATCCAAAATATCGTGACATATTTCATGCGTCCCCCAATGTTGAATGCATATTCAATGTACCGTTAAAAAATGTTTAAAAATGTGCCGATAATTGCAAAAAAATGAATTCAGTGTTTGACTTTATGACCCCACTCCAGAAGTTGGGGCCAAAAATGACACTGCTCTTGCACCTTCTTGTCATGTGGTCATCATCTATCGATAATTCCAGCAATCTCTGTGTGTGTGTCTGTCTGTCTCTCCGTCTGTTTGTCTGCGACCGCTATTTCTCGACGACCGCCATTCCGATCGGATTGAAACTTGCCAGGAATATTGCCGGGGCCCCGCAGATGTGCCTTTTCGAGGTTTGATGTCAATCGGACGAGCGGTTCCCAAGTTACGGCCATTTATCTGTCGACCAATGACAAGACACGGTGCTATGACATCACAATTAATGTTTATTTATTTTTTATTATTTTTAAATTTTTTTTGCACGATTGATGGTCCGATGTAATTGAGACTTGCCAGGAATATTGCTGGGTACCAGCAGATGTGCCTTTTCAAGGTTTGATATTAATCGGACGAGCGGTTCCCAAGTTACGGCCATTAATCTGTCGACCAATATCTGCGAGAGAGGGGGACGGGAGAGGGGGGATGAGAGTGGGGGTGAGAGAGGAGGGGGGAGAGAGGGAGGGTGAGACTAGGGGCGAGAGAGTGGGGCAAGAGAGAGAGGGGCGAGAGAGGAGGGGGGAGAGAGGAAGTGGCAAGACTAGGGGGGAGAGAGGGGAGCAAGAGAGGGGGGAAAAAGAGGGGGAGAGAGAGGGGAGAGAGAGGGGGGCAGAAAGGGGAGAGAGAGGGGGATGAGAGTGGGGGCAAGAGAGGGGGGGCAAGAGTGGGGGGATGAGAGTGGAGGGCGAGAGAGGGGGGTGAGAGAGGGGGGCGAGAGAGAGGGGGCAAGAGAGGGCTGCACATACTGGCACTCACCTACGGGCCCGCCCCTACGGGCCCGTACTAGTAACTACAATGTTTGGTGAATTTCTGCACAACCGTTTAGGAGAAGATACCGTGATGGATGCACAGACAGAGAGGGGGCGTCACAATTCTTCTTCTTCGTTTGATATGATGTCACAATTGATGCTGGGGATCTGATACTGCAGACACGAAGCTGCACATACTGGCACGCACCTATGGGCACTCCCCTATGGACCCGCCCCTACGGGCCTCACTAGTTACAGATAGATGTGTTTGAGCTCTTATATGAGTCTTGACAGTGTATACCAAAAAAAAAAACAATAAAACGTGAACTCTTTTTATTGACATTTATTCATTTTAAAACAATAAAACATGAAAGCCCGTTTTCTTCGCTTTCGTCCATTGACGGAACATTGGTACATATTGAGAATTAGTATGTTGTGTGGGTCACGGTGTGTGTTTGTATGTGTGGGTGATGGTCTGTGCAATTTGTTTGGATGGTGGTGGTGTGTTGATATTGTGGAGGTGGTGGTGTATCTATGTTGTGTGGGTGATAGCCTGTGATTATTGTGTGGGTCGTGTGTGTGGGTGATGGGGTGTGCATGTTTTGTGGTTGATAGTGTTTGGTTAATGTGTGCGTAATGTTGTGTGTGAATGATTGAGTGTGTTTGTTGTGTGTTTGGGTGGTGGCGTCTGCACGATTTGGTGGTGACGCTGTTGCGTCGCTCCTTCTCCAACTCCTGGTTCCATTGAGTGAGGAACGTCTTCTCATGGATCTCGATCTTGCTCTGCTCGTAGCTCTCTCCCGTTTCAGTCTCACGAGACCATGCCTTTCACAGCGGAAACATCTCCTCGCTCCAGGTCCCTGTTTGGACACGATTGCCGGTTGAGCAGGTAGGCACTGAAGTGCATATTTAATCCATGTTGCAGAGCACCTCGTCACCTGAATAATGGAAATTTGAGTTAGTCAGGTAATTACAAGAAATTAACATCTCAGATAAACAACACATATTTGATGTGATGGTGATTGTTACTTTATGATGAGACTTGAGGTATTTCAGGATGGCCTGATGCGTGGCTCCTCTCTCTGTGGAAACTTCAATGATGGCCTCTTTCACCATCTGCAGGTAATGTTTCTTGATGGTTGAGCGCCGGACGCTGTTGGCCAAAGGAAATCTTCTTCTGCTTGCCATTGCGACGTTATTCGGAAAGGCAGTTGGTGAAAATTTCATTGGGGTTCCCAACTATATGAAAAGTAAAAGCGGACGTCTGAGGAAACACCAAACGTGAGTGGTGTGAGCTGTCCCAGGGCATCGAAAGTGGGCGTGGTCAAGTGGAATAAGGGGGAAAGTTGTTCTTCTTCGTTTGATATGACGTCACAATTGATGTTGGGGGCCTGATACTGCAGGCACGAACACACAGAGATTGCTGGAATTATAGATAGATGATGTTAGTATGATAGGTAATATAGAGGTTAGAGGATGGTGTGTGTCTCTCTGACTCATACAAACACAAGTCGGATAAGAATGTTGATTGTGACATAAAAGCTCGACAGGGAGTGAACGTGAGTGAGCGACAACGACCGTCAGAGAGTGTCTGTTGAGTGGTTGTAGGTTAAAATTGCTTTTTAAAGATTTTCATTCAATCCAATATGGCTGACAAACCATGTGACCTATTAATTATTCGTGAACATCCTGGTATTCCCAAGGCTTGGGGAACATGTGGATGAAGTTTCCCCTCGATCTGTTCGGCGTTTCGGAGAAGAGGATTTTGAAGGTTTTTATATTAAAAACAAATATATGACTGCCGAACCATGTGACCGATGACATCATCAATGTTTTCCCCCACACAATTTAGTCCAAGATGACCCTCAAAATTTCTCATACTGATCGGATAAAGTGTTCAACATATGCAATTATGACGTCACAACGAAGCCACATATGACATCATCATTAATAAAAAAATCACACGAGTTTCCCAAGGGGGGTACTTCACATGTACCAAGTTTAAATTTTTTCCATCGGCGGTTTCGGGGTTACAGAGGTCCAACGATTATCATATTTTTTCCAACACGGCTGCAACACCACGTGATCTATGATGTCATAATAAGATTCTGTGATTTTTCTTGGTGAACCGGCTTCGCTGTCCGTTGGGTTATTGTGTTTGTATGGTGATTTGGTGTGTCTGGTGGTGTGAAGTTTCCTCTTATGGTGGTCCACGGATAGTGGTGTGTGAATGGTGATGGCGTGTTGATGGGAGTTATGGGTGTGAATTGTGTTGTGTGGATGGTGATGTGTGGGTTCTGGTGGTCTGAGAGGTTGTGTATATATGGTGGTGTGTGTGTGTGTGTGTGTGTGTGTGTGTGTGTGTGTGTGTGTGTGTGTGTGTGTGTATGTAGGTATGTGGTTGGTGGTGGTTGATATATGTGGTTAAATATATTTTTCATTGGCCGCCAATGGTTCATAGAAAAGGAGCGAGGGGACATGGGAGATCACTGTAAAACACCACCAAAAAACACACCGTACAGGGAATATGAACCCCAAAAGATTAAACAAATGAAATTATCTTTTAAAAAGTAAAGAATGAATAACTTCAAGATACAGTAATATACATTATATATATATATATATATATATATATATATATATATATATATATATATAATTTTTTTGTAAATTTTACCAAGGATGTATGTGAAGTTTCAATCTTCTGGAAAGAGAAAGCGTATTTCTTTTCCCCATTTGATTGTATTTCTTGTGAAGCCAGCCTGGATAAAACAAACACAGATATTAATTTCACCATTTAAAGGTGTATTCTGAAAGGATCACCATGAACCTTCCTGAACTGCACATTCACTTGTACACCAAGGAAAAAACACATCGTATACCGTGAACACTTCAAAACGAGGAAATCCCTTCAACGATCAATTTTTTTAACAAGTTTAATCTTCTTTATTTCTTCTGACTCTCAAACATCTAAAGCTACATGCAATAAAAGTCCATGATGCCAACCCAAGTGTTTCTTATATTTTTGCATCATCAGCCGTATGGAGAAATGTAAAAACAAATGTTGATGAAACACGTTTAATGGGTGTGATGAATTAAAGGATGTGACGCGTGATCACATGTCGCGCAGTCAGATAAAACCGTGATGCCGCGCGGTCGGTGGGATTGTCCCCGGGGCATTGTCATTTACGGCAGTGGTTCACTTGGTGCTCGTTGAATGGTGAGAATTGAGAGTATACCGGACTCCGTGCTTATGCTGGCTAATTGCTGATTTATTTTGCGGTGATCGACTGCACGTGTATTCCTTGCTGCACATGTATTCCTCGCTGCACATGTATTCCTTTATGTGTCTGTAGAATCGGCTTCATTCAAGTGAAATAAAGCCTACACACCGAAGGTTTTCCCTCGCATTCACTTCAGTGTCTTCCCATTGGTTTGGTAAATAAATGGCCATAACTTAGGAAGCACTTGTCCGATTAATATCAAACCTTGAAAAGGCACATCCTCAGGTCCCCAGCAATATACCTGGCAAGCTTCAATTCGATCGGACCGGAGGTTGTCGAGAAACAGCGGTCACACACAGACACACACACACGCACGCACGCACACACACACACGCACGCACGCACGCACGCACGCACACACACACACACACACACATTGCTGGAATTATAGATAGATAATGATTCTTGTCTTGTTGGTTCTTTCACACGTCGTGTCCATATATTATAAAGTACATTATGTAGGATGGGTTCTGATTTCCATGAGTCAACCTGCATTGTTTCCCAGTTTATGTCTCGCTCGTTGAAGTCACCCACTATCGTGACATCGTCATATTCATCAGCAAGTTTTGCTAAAATCTGATTCAATTTCTCGTTTTGCACATAAATATTGCTTTGGTAGATTTTGGTAGATAACACCTGGGATGTCTCGATCTGCCTCAGTCTTCTGTATCTTTCACCTTAGCGCTTCATCATACATGTACTTTGTATTTCTGTCCTCTCTAGGTGGGCAGAGGTTATGTTTTCACCCGTCTGTCTGTCTGTCGTCTGTTTGTGAACAGGATATCTCAAAAGGTTGTGGACTAGTTATGACAAAACTTGGTGGACGAGTTTGTTAGGTTACAGGAACAAGCCAATTAGATTTTGGTTCAGGTCCGGATCCACATTTGGCCTATCAACGGGATACAAAATGTAAACTAATCAGCCTGGCATAAGTATGCGCTCTACCGAGAACCGATCTAGTTCTTTCTGTCAAATTTATGCAGTTGTTATACCATTTATCTGCACCTAAGCAGTCTCCTTGGCTGTTGGGCACAATCCTGGACGGGTCGCCACTCCGACACAGGATACCAGCAAGCTTGCACTCATTTTGCTGACCTCAGAAGGATGTCAGGCACAGTCAACCCCACCTGGTATTAATTCAACATCCGAATGGGATTTGAACTCAGTATCCTAGGATCTCAAGCCGACCACCCGAACCATTAAGCCAACACCAGGCATACATCTGCATCACCAATACCTGAAGCCATGTCTCCACAATGCCAATGAGAGCGAAGTTGATGATGAACCATCGCAAATCCCCATGCTTCCCACGTAGTGCAATGATGAAAGATGGCAAACAGTTCCACCAGGAATGACCCAATATAAAATTTTGATTTAATTTTTTTTTTTGTTTTGACCTCAATGACTCCAGGTCCCCACTGCCTTGGGTATGAACCCAAGGGTCAAATCCAAAATATCGTGACATATTTCATGCGTCCCCCAATGTTGAATGCATATTCAATGTACCGTTAAAAAATGTTTAAAAATGTGCCGATAATTGCAAAAAAATGAATTCAGTGTTTGACTTTATGACCCCACTCCAGAAGTTGGGGCCAAAAATGACACTGCTCTTGCACCTTCTTGTCATGTGGTCATCATCTATCGATAATTCCAGCAATCTCTGTGTGTGTGTGTGTGTGTGTGTGTGTCTGTCTGTCTCTCCGTCTGTTTGTCTGCGACCGCTATTTCTCGACGACCGCCATTCCGATCGGATTGAAACTTGCCAGGAATATTGCCGGGGCCCCGCAGATGTGCCTTTTCGAGGTTTGATGTCAATCGGACGAGCGGTTCCCAAGTTACGGCCATTTATCTGTCGACCAATGACAGAACACGGTGCTATGACATCACAATTAATGTTTATTTATTTTTTTTTATTTTTAAATTTTTTTTGCACGATTGATGGTCCGATCTAATTGAGACTTGCCAGGAATATTGCTGGGTACCCGCAGATGTGCCTTTTCAAGGTTTGATATTAATCGGACGAGCGGTTCCCAAGTTACGGCCATTAATCTGTCGACCAATATCTGCGAGAGAGGGGGACGGGAGAGGGGGGATGAGAGTGGGGGTGAGAGAGGAGGGGGAGAGAGGGAGGGTGAGACTAGGGGCGAGAGAGTGGGGCAAGAGAGAGAGGGGCGAGAGAGGAGGGGGAGAGAGGAAGTGGCAAGACTAGGGGGGAGAGAGGGGAGCAAGAGAGGGGGGAAAAAGAGGGGGAGAGAGAGGGGAGAGAGAGGGGGCAAGAAAGGGGAGAGAGAGGGGGATGAGAGTGGGGGCAAGAGAGGGGAGAGAGAGGGGGGGGCAAGAGTGGGGGGATGAGAGTGGAGGGCGAGAGAGGGGGGTGAGAGAGGGGGCAAGAGAGGGCTGCACATACTGGCACTCACCTACGGGCCCGTACTAGTAACTACAATGTTTGGTGAATTTCTGCACAACCGTTTAGGAGATAGCGTGATGGATGCACAGACAGAGAGGGGGCGTCACAATTCTTCTTCTTCGTTTGATATGACGTCACAATTGATGCTGGGGATCTGATACTGCAGACACGAAGCTGCACATACTGGCACGCACCTACGGGCCTCACTAGTTACAGATAGATGTGTTTGAGCTCTTATATGAGTCTTGACAGTGTATACCAAAAAAAAAAAACAATAAAACGTGAACTCTTTTTATTGACATTTATTCATTTTAAAACAATAAAACATGAAAGCCCGTTTTCTTCGCTTTCGTCCATTGACGGAACATTGGTACATATTGAGAATTAGTATGTTGTGTGGGTCACGGTGTGTGTTTGTATGTGTGGGTGATGGTCTGTGCAATTTGTTTGGATGGTGGTGGTGTGTTGATATTGTGGAGGTGGTGGTGTATCTATGTTGTGTGGGTGATAGCCTGTGATTATTGTGTGGGTCGTGTGTGTGGGTGATGGGGTGTGCATGTTTTGTGGTTGATAGTGTTTGGTTAATGTGTGCGTAATGTTGTGTGTGAATGATTGAGTGTGTTTGTTGTGTGTTTGGGTGGTGGCGTCTGCACGATTTGGTGGTGACGCTGTTGCGTCGCTCCTTCTCCAACTCCTGGTTCCATTGAGTGAGGAACGTCTTCTCATGGATCTCGATCTTGCTCTGCTCGTAGCTCTCTCCCGTTTCAGTCTCACGAGACCAAGCCTTTCACAGCGGAAACATCTCCTCGCTCCAGGTCCCTGTTTGGACACGATTGCCGGTTGAGCAGGTAGGCACTGAAGTGCATATTTAATCCATGTTGCAGAGCACCTCGTCACCTGAATAATGCAAATTTGAGTTAGTCAGGTAATTACAAGAAATTAACATCTCAGATAAACAACACATATTTGACGTGACGGTGATTGTTACATTATGATGAGACTTGAGGTATTTCAGGACGGCCTGATGCGTGGCTCCTCTCTTTGTGGAAACTTCAATGATGGCCTCTTTCACCATCTGCAGGTAATGTTTCTTGATGGTTGAGCGCCAGACTCTGTTGGCCAAAGGAAATCTTCTTCTGCTTGCCATTGCGACGTTATTCGGAAAGGCAGTTGGTGAAAATTTCATTGGGGTTCCCAACTATATGAAAAGTAAAAGCGGACGTCTGAGGAAACACCAAACGTGAGTGGTGTGAGCTGTCCCAGGGCATCGAAAGTGGGCGTGGTCAAGTGGAATAAGGGGGAAAGTTGTTCTTCTTCGTTTGATATGACGTCACAATTGATGTTGGGGGCCTGATACTGCAGGCACGAACACACAGAGATTGCTGGAATTATAGATAGATGATGTTAGTATGATAGGTAATATAGAGGTTAGAGGATGGTGTGTGTCTCTCTGACTCATACAAACACAAGTCGGATAAGAATGTTGATTGTGACATAAAAGCTCGACAGGGACTGAACGTGAGTGAGCGACAACGACCGTCAGAGAGTGTCTGTTGAGTGGTTGTAGGTTAAAATTGCTTTTTAAAGATTTTCATTCAATCCAATATGGCTGACAAACCATGTGACCTATTAATTATTCGTGAACATCCTGGTATTCCCAAGGCTTGGGGAACATGTGGATGAAGTTTCCCTCGATCTGTTCGGCGTTTCGGAGAAGAGGATTTTGAAGGTTTTTATATTAAAAACAAATATATGACTGCCGAACCATGTGACCGATGACATCATCAATGTTTTCCCCCACACAATTTAGTCCAAGATGACCCTCAAAATTTCTCATACTGATCGGATAAAGTGTTCAACATATGCAATTATGACGTCACAACGAAGCCACATATGACATCATCATTAATAAAAAAATCACACGAGTTTCCCAAGGGGGGTACTTCACATGTACCAAGTTTAAATTTTTTCCATCGGCGGTTTCGGGGTTACAGAGGTCCAACGATTATCATATTTTTTCCAACACGGCTGCAACACCACGTGATCTATGATGTCATAATAAGATTCTGTGATTTTTCTTGGTGAACCGGCTTCGCTGTCCGTTGGGTTATTGTGTTTGTATGGTGATTTGGTGTGTCTGGTGGTGTGAAGTTTCCTCTTATGGTGGTCCACGGATAGTGGTGTGTGAATGGTGATGGCGTGTTGATGAGAGTTATGGGTGTGAAATGTGTTGTGTGGATGGTGATGTGTGGGTTCTGGTGGTCTGAGAGGTTGTGTATATATGGTGGTGTGTGTGTGTGTGTGTATGTAGGTATGTGGTTGGTGGTGGTTGATATATGTGGTTAAATATATTTTTTCATTGGCCGCCAATGGTTCATAGAAAAGGAGCGAGGGGACATGGGAGATCACTGTAAAACACCACCAAAAAACACACCGTACAGGGATTATTTCCTTGTGGGTTGGGAACAGCGTTTCACCACTATGATCACCGGGGTGTGCATGCATCCCGCAGCCCGAGTGCATCTCCGTGCACGGAGTCCGAGCCGGTGTGAACATCGGGAATTCTTGTTGGGAGCTCCATTGTTTGGAGCATGGGATCCAGTGTGTGGCCCAGTGTCCCTCGGGGTTCTGTTTGTCGTTCCCTCGGGTTTTGTCTTTATCTTGGTTGACGTTCAGTATTTAAAACGGATCGAGTACGAACAACCAGAGCGCAAGCTTAAAGGACCGAATGTCCTTCTGTGTTGAAGTTTCGGGGTGTTCGGGGCTTGTGGAGGGGGCGGGGTTAAGGGGAGGGGAAGAGAGAGGGGCGGGGTTCTCCGTCGCGGATTGATATCAAAAGGCGGAGGGCGGGGCCAGGACGGGCGAGTGCGTGAGAGGGCACGAGCTGAGGCCTGTTGATGGACGGAGCCGTGTGGTGGTTTAACGAAGATGTCCAAGAGAGACGTGTACGATGGAACGGGCATGTATTTTCCTGCGACATCGACATGAAGATCGTGGGCGCTGAGAGGGCTCGTTACGGTCAGACTTGTCCGAAACCGATGTCTGTTCTTGTCCGCATGTTCCTCGTGTGGTGTTCAAACAGTAAGTGAGTTCAATTGAAGACCCGTGTTCAGTATTTAGCGCTTGGTTGGTCTCATCATCGCACGTACATGACCGGATCCTCCACAGAACCAAACGGCTTACCGTTTGTCCGACGTACAGGGACAAGCCATGGACAGAACACAATGTAGACTCTATCTTTTGTTCTGCACATGGCTTGTCCCTACATCATTACCTGCATCGTTTAGAATGTTTTATTGATTTAGAATGTTTGTCCGCACAGAATACATGATGGGGCATGTCTATTGTGAATATGTTAATATGACCACCGAACATGTACTGTGGTTGGCAATGATAGCAAAATGGCGGCCTCAGTACAAAATGGCGGCCTCAGTACAAAATGGCGCCCTCAGTACAAGGTGTCGTTTTCAAGCCGTGACACCAGCGCCATGACGCATGCACTGGATACTTCTTCCATCTCCAAGTCTATAAACGACATGCACTCCATTTAATTCTCGAGTTCATGGTGTTATAAAGCTTCTTATAAGTTATAGTACGTTATGGAATGGTTAGCTCTCCTTAATGTCTCAAAAATTAATTGTAAAACGTTGGAACAGGACTATCTTCAAGAGTTTAACAGGGAATGAACAGCTTGAGAGGAAAACAATCTCAAATTGTTAAAACCGAGAATAACTGGGACTTATTTTATCAAATCTTTCACTACATGCCCTCATATTTAATAACATGTCATAACGCAGAAAATGTATCTTGGATTAACCTCCCATTAATTGATGTTGAGACATGATCCAAGACTTACAACGGGGTCTTCGGCTGTGAAAAAGCAGGTGAAGTGTCTGTGAGACGGCAATGTTCCCCTTGTGAAAAAAAAATAATAATAATTGTCATGTGGAAGAAGGCTGTGATGAAAAAAAAAATTCCTGTTTTCCTGTTTTCATGTCTTTCATCAGAAATGGTAGATAGGGTGAAAAAGGAATTGGATAGGTACTTCGAAGCATTGGTCATGGTTAAGGGGTACATGGATTTTGGTACGACGTGCGGGTGATTGTGTACATGTTTCGTCATTGTGATGTCTGTGAGAGGACGTCATCGACAAGTGAAGCTGCTGTCTGTTTGTTTATTCATTCTTCACCCTGCAATCATTTACACACCCTCTCACCCCCAAACACCCAAAAAAACAAATTGTAAAGCTTTTGTATATAAAACATTCTGGTGACCTCCCTGTGCCTCCCTACTCACTGTTCTCCTGCCAACTCCTCCGACGACTCCTCGCGCATCTACGTCGGATAAACTGATAAATTGGATTAATATTGTGTTGATGCACAATAATGGCAAGCATGATGGACCAAATAACCTTCACCTACAAGTTCCTTTCATTTTAGGTTAATTTTATTACCCATCGCCATTTAGGTCTGTTTGTTACTTGCAAAATCAAAGATTTTTCAAGTATATTGGTCAGTCGATTTTGTTATTCTGTCTGTCTGTCTGTCTGTCTGTCTGTCTCTGTCTATCACCTACAGGTCACAATTTTCAGCTGATCGTCACGAAACTTCATCACATGGTAGAGAAATCAAAATTGAATAGGAAAGTTAGGGTTGTATCGAGTTTTTTTGGTTCGTGGACGTGTAGGAGACATCTGATGGAATTAAGTAGGGAAACTGTGAGCTTAAGTGTTATGTGTCACCACATTGGGGGGGGGGGAGGGTGCCATTTTAATTATATGGGGATTAAGAATAAATTCCCCCAGTATGTGATTGCCCCCCTGAAACCTATTCCTACGTTTTTGAATTTAAAAGCGAGCCAAACGTGCTGAGCAGGCAGAAGCCCCACCACCAAGGGTAACGGTGGGTGAAGGAAGTCACACTCCTGAGGCTGATGATTGATGGGCGTGACATCAGAAGACAGCCAAATGTGCAGAGTGGGCAGAGGCCCCGCCTTTCCGGGTTTTGGGTGAGCAAGCCACGCCCCCGAAGAGGAAATGAGGGTGCGGTGTGACGTCAGTCAGAGGTGTTGGATTGGGAGAGCGCACACACGAGGTCAGTATGAAGAGGAATAGTTGAGTGCGGAGTGAGAGACGTACGCAGTCGAGAGAGAACGTGGTTAGGAGATGGCCTGTAAGAACAGGGATTTACGGCTGGCTTTCCTTCGACATACAAAGAGGATGGCACGATTCCTGTATTCATGTTGAAGCGATTTGGCTCGCGTGGTGAAATCAAGACGCTGGCCTTTGGCTCTTGGTTGGGCAATGAGGAACGGACCCTGAGCCTCGTGTATGTCAAATAGCGGGTCGGTGAGGACTATCGACGCACAAAGCAGCTGCATGGGGTCTCTGAGCCTTGATGTTGAATACCGCTCACAAATTTCCTGACGAATGTTCCCGCTGTGAGAGAGCGACTTGGCGCCATTTTGTATGCATCTACACGTGCAAATAGAAGCGCCTCAATTTCAAGTTCCACAAATATCGTCTCAGGGCGAAGCTATGTGCCAGAATAAAGGATGGATTTTCTTTTATTTAGTTTCCCCTTGTCTGCATTTAAGTCTGTGTGTAGAGGCGCCTTGATATAGACTTTAGGATTATTTTATCTCGCATATTGTTATATTGTGATTATTGTGCTTTGTAAATATTTGTCTATTTTAATTAAGTGTGTTCAGTTTAAGTGGCTGTGTCGGTGTATCTGTCAGCGGGTTCGAATATAAAATCCCCTTTTGCCGTCCTGGTGCAACGCTTAACTATTTTCCCGCCTGCACGCATTAATCTCTGAGAGTCACGGCTGTTGGCCTCCAAAGGAGAAATTCGAGCATGTACAGTCAGTAGTTGCTCCAAGATAGAGGTACACACAAGTGTGTGTGTGTCTGTGTGTCTGTGTGTCTGTGTGTCTGTGTGTCTGTGTGTCTGTGTGTCTGTGTGTCTGTGTGTCTGTGTGTCTGTGTGTCTGTGTGTCTGTGTGTCTGTGTGTCTGTGTGTCTGTGTGTCTGTGTGTCTGTGTGTCTGTGTGCCTGTGTGTCTGTGTGTCTGTCTCTCTGTCTGTGTGTGTCTGTCTGTCTGTCTGTGTGTGTCTGTCTGTCTGTCTGTGTGTGTCTGTCTGTCTGTCTGTGTGTGTCTGTCTGTCTGTCTGTGTCTGTCTGTCTGTCTGTCTGTGTCTGTCTGTCTGTGTGTGTCTGTCTGTCTGTGTGTGTCTGTCTGTCTGTGTGTGTCTGTCTGTCTGTGTGTGTCTGTCTGTCTGTGTGTGTCTGTCTGTCTGTGTGTGTCTGTCTGTCTGTGTGTGTCTGTCTGTCCGTGTGTCTGTCTGTCCGTGTGTGTCTGTCCGTGTGTGTCTGTCCGTGTGTGTCTGTCCGTGTGTGTCTGTCCGTGTGTGTCTGTCCGTGTGTGTCTGTCCGTGTGTGTCTGTCCGTGTGTGTCTGTCCTTGTGTGTCTGTCCGTGTGTGTCTGTCCGTGTGTGTCTGGCCGTGTGTGTCTGTCCGTGTGTGTCTGTCCGTGTGTGTCTGTCCGTGTGTGTCTGTCCGTGTGTGTCTGTCCGTGTGTGTCTGTCCGTGTGTGTCTGTCCGTGTGTGTCTGTCCGTGTGTGTCTGTCCGTGTGTGTCTGTCCGTGTGTGTCTGTCCGTGTGTGTCTGTCCGTGTGTGTCTGTCCGTGTGTCTGTCTGTGTGTCTGTCTGTGTGTCTGTCTGTG
>NC_140969.1:166983-246983 GCF_056783735.1 Eptatretus burgeri
TGTCTGTCTGTGTCTGTCTGTGTCTGTCTGTGTCTGTGTCTGTCTGTGTCTGTGTCTGTCTGTGTCTGTGTCTGTGTCTGTGTCTGTGTCTGTCTGTGTCTGTCTGTGTCTGTCTGTGTCTGTGTCTGTCTGTGTCTGTCTGTGTCTGTGTCTGTCTGTGTCTGTGTCTGTCTGTGTCTGTCTGTGTCTGTGTCTGTCTGTGTCTGTCTGTGTCTGTCTGTGTCTGTGTCTGTCTGTGTCTGTCTGTGTCTGTCTGTGTCTGTCTGTGTCTGTCTGTGTCTGTCTGTGTCTGTCTGTGTCTGTCTGTCTGTGTCTGTGTGTCTGTGTCTGTGTCTGTCTGTGTCTGTGTCTGTGTCTGTCTGTGTCTGTGTCTGTGTCTGTCTGTGTCTGTGTCTGTGTCTGTCTGTGTCTGTGTCTGTGTCTGTGTGTCTGTCTGTGTCTGTCTGTGTCTGTCTGTGTCTGTCTGTGTCTGTCTGTGTCTGTGTCTGTCTGTGTCTGTGTCTGTCTGTGTCTGTGTCTGTCTGTCTGTGTCTGTCTGTGTCTGTCTGTGTCTGTCTGTGTCTGTGTCTGTGTCTGTCTGTGTCTGTCTGTGACTGTGTCTGTGGCAGCGTCTGTGTGTGACTGAGTCTGTGTCTGTCTGTGTCTGTGTGTGTCTGTCTGTGTCTGTCTGTGTCTGTCTGTGTCTGTCTGTGTCTGTCTGTGTCTGTGTCTGTCTGTGTCTGTCTGTGTCTGTGTCTGTCTGTGTCTGTGTCTGTCTGTGTCTGTGTCTGTGTCTGTCTGTGTCTGTCTGTGTCTGTCTGTGTCTGTCTGTGTCTGTCTGTGTCTGTCTGTGTCTGTCTGTGTCTGTCTGTGTCTGTCTGTGTCTGTCTGTGTCTGTCTGTGTCTGTCTGTGTCTGTGTCTGTCTGTGTCTGTGTCTGTCTGTGTCTGTGTCTGTCTGTGTCTGTCTGTCTGTGTCTGTCTGTGTCTGTCTGTGTCTGTGTCTGTGTCTGTCTGTGTCTGTCTGTGTCTGTGTCTGTGTGTGTCTGTGTGTGTCTGTCTGTGTCTGTCTGTGTCTGTCTGTGTCTGTCTGTGTCTGTCTGTGTCTGTCTGTGTCTGTCTGTGTCTGTCTGTGTCTGTGTCTGTCTGTGTCTGTCTGTGTCTGTGTCTGTCTGTGTCTGTGTCTGTCTGTGTCTGTGTCTGTGACTGTCTGTGTCTGTCTGTGTCTGTCTGTGTGTGTGTCTGTGTCTGTGTGTGTCTGTGTGTGTCTGAGTGTGTGTGTCTGTCTGTGTCTGTGTCTGTGTCTGTGTCTGTCTGTGTCTGTCTGTGTCTGTGTCTGTCTGTGTCTGTCTGTGTCTGTCTGTGTCTGTCTGTCTGTGTCTGTCTGTGTCTGTCTGTGTCTGTCTGTCTGTGTCTGTCTGTGTCTGTCTGTGTCTGTGTGTCTGTCTGTGTCTGTGTGTCTGTCTGTGTCTGTGTGTCTGTCTGTGTCTGTGTCTGTCTGTGTCTGTGTCTGTCTGTGTCTGTGTCTGTGTCTGTCTGTGTCTGTGTCTGTCTGTGTCTGTCTGTGTCTGTGTCTGTGTCTGTCTGTGTCTGTGTCTGTCTGTGTCTGTCTGTCTGTGTCTGTGTCTGTGTCTGTGTCTGTGTCTGTCTGTATCTGTCTGTCTGTGTCTGTGTCTGTGTCTGTCTGTGTCTGTGTCTGTGTCTGTCTGTGTCTGTCTGTGTCTGTGTCTGTCTGTCTGTGTCTGTCTGTCTGTGTCTGTCTGTGTCTGTGTCTGTCTGTGTCTGTGTCTGTCTGTGTCTGTGTCTGTCTGTCTGTGTCTGTCTGTGTCTGTGTCTGTCTGTGTCTGTGTCTGTCTGTGTCTGTGTCTGTCTGTGTCTGTGTCTGTCTGTGTCTGTGTCTGTCTGTGTCTGTGTCTGTCTCTCTGTGTCTGTCTGTGTCTGTGTCTGTCTGTGTCTGTCTGTGTGTGTCTGTCTGTGTCTGTGTCTGTCTGTGTCTGTGTCTGTCTGTGTCTGTGTCTGTCTGTGTCTGTGTCTGTCTCTCTGTGTCTGTGTCTCTGTGTCTGTGTCTCTGTGTCTGTGTCTCTCTGTGTCTGTCTCTCTGTGTCTCTCTGTGTCTCTCTGTGTCTGTCTCTCTGTGTCTCTCTGTGTCTCTCTGTGTCTGTCTCTCTGTGTCTCTCTGTGTCTCTCTGTGTCTGTAACTTTCTCTCTGTCTGTATGTCTCTGTCTCTCTGTGTCTCTCTGCGTCTGTGTCTGTCTCTCTGTGTCTCTCTGTGCCTGTGTCTGTCTCTCTGCGTCTCTCTGCGTCTGTGTCTGTCTCTCTGTGTCTCTCTGTGTCTGTGTCTGTCTCTCTGTGTCTCTCTGTGTCTGTGTCTGTCTCTCTGTGTCTCTCTGTGTCTGTCTCTCTGTGTCTCTCTGTGTCTCTCTGTGTCTGTCTCTCTGTGTCTCTCTGTGTCTCTCTGTGTCTGTCTCTCTGTGTCTCTCTGTGTCTCTCTGTGTCTGTCTCTCTGTGTCTCTCTGTGTCTGTGTCTGTCTCTCTGTGTCTCTCTGTGTCTGTGTCTGTCTCTCTGTGTCTCTCTGTGTCTGTGTCTGTCTCTCTGTGTCTCTCTGTGTCTGTGTCTGTCTCTCTGTGTCTCTCTGTGTCTGTGTCTGTCTCTCTGTGTCTCTCTGTGTCTGTGTCTGTCTCTCTGTGTCTCTCTGTGTCTGTGTCTGTCACTCTGTGTCTCTCTGTGTCTGTGTCTGTCTCTCTGTGTCTCTCTGTGTCTGTGTCTGTCTCTCTGTGTCTCTCTGTGTCTCTGTGTCTCTCTGTGTCTGTGTCTGTCTCTCTGTGTCTCTCTGTGTCTGTGTCTGTCTCTCTGTCTCTCTGTCTCTCTGTCTCTCTGTGTCTGTGTCTGTCTCTCTGTCTCTCTGTCTCTCTGTCTCTCTGTGTCTCTGTGTCTCTGTGTCTCTGTGTCTCTCTGTGTCTGTGTCTGTCTCTCTGTGTCTCTCTGTGTCTGTGTCTGTCTCTCTGTGTCTCTCTGTGTCTGTGTCTGTCTCTCTGTGTCTCTCTGTGTCTGTGTCTGTCTCTCTGTGTCTCTCTGTGTCTGTCTCTCTGTGTCTCTCTGTGTCTGTGTCTGTCTCTCTGTGTCTCTCTGTGTCTGTGTCTGTCTCTCTGTGTCTCTCTGTGTCTGTGTCTGTCTCTCTGTGTCTCTCTGTGTCTGTGTCTGTCTCTCTGTGTCTCTCTGTGTCTGTGTCTGTCTCTCTGTGTCTCTCTGTGTCTGTGTCTGTCTCTCTGTGTCTCTCTGTGTCTGTGTCTGTCTCTCTGTGTCTCTCTGTGTCTGTCTCTCTGTGTCTCTCTGTGTCTGTCTCTCTGTGTCTCTCTGTGTCTGTCTCTCTGTGTCTCTCTGTGTGTCTCTCTCTGTGTCTCTCTGTGTCTGTCTCTCTGTGTCTGTGTGTCTGTCTCTTTGTGTCTGTCTCTCTGTGTCTCTCTGTGTCTGTGTGTCTGTCTCTCTGTGTCTCTCTGTGTGTCTGTGTGTCTCTCTGTGTCTCTCTGTGTCTCTCTGTGTCTCTCTGTGTCTGTGTCTGTCTCTCTGTGTCTCTCTGTGTCTGTGTCTGTCTCTCTGTGTCTCTCTGTGTCTGTGTCTGTCTCTCTGTGTCTCTCTGTGTCTGTGTCTGTCTCTCTGTGTCTCTCTGTGTCTGTGTCTGTCTCTCTGTGTCTCTGTCTCTCTGTGTCTCTGTGTCTCTGTGTCTCTCTGTGTCTCTCTGTGTCTCTCTGTGTCTCTCTGTGTCTCTCTGTGTCTCTCTGTGTCTCTCTGTGTCTCTCTATGTCTCTCTGTGTCTGTCTCTCTGTCTCTCTGTGTCTCTGTGTCTCTGTGTCTCTGTGTCTCTGTGTCTCTGTGTCTCTGTGTCTCTGTGTCTCTGTGTCTCTGTGTCTCTGTGTCTCTGTGTCTCTGTGTCTCTGTGTCTCTGTGTCTCTCTGTGTCTCTCTGTGTCTCTCTGTGTCTGTGTCTGTCTCTCTGTGTCTCTCTGTGTCTGTGTCTGTCTCTCTGTGTCTCTCTGTGTCTGTGTCTGTCTCTCTGTGTCTCTCTGTGTCTGTGTCTGTGTCTGTCTCTCTGTGTCTCTCTGTGTCTGTGTCTGTCTCTCTGTGTCTGTGTCTGTCTCTCTGTGTCTCTCTGTGTCTGTGTCTGTCTCTCTGTGTCTCTGTGTCTGTGTCTGTCTCTCTCTGTCTCTCTCTGTCTCTCTGTGTCTCTCTGTGTCTCTCTGTGTCTCTCTGTGTCTCTCTGTGTCTGTCTCTCTCTGTGTCTCTCTGTGTCTCTCTGTGTCTCTCTGTGTCTCTCTGTGTCTCTCTGTGTCTCTCTGTGTCTCTCTGTGTCTCTCTGTGTCTCTCTGTGTCTCTCTGTGTCTCTCTGTGTCTCTCTGTGTCTCTCTGTGTCTCTCTGTCTGTCTGTGTCTCTCTGTGTCTCTCTGTCTGTCTCTTGTTTTATTTGTTATGTTTGCTTTCATTCTTTGTGTCCTCATTAAGAATATGTTGGGATTGAATTGAGCTTTGCTTTTCTATTTTCTTCCCACAATAGGCTCTCTTAAGAAAATATGTTATTT
This sequence comes from Eptatretus burgeri, assembly GCF_056783735.1. Classification (NCBI taxonomy): domain Eukaryota; kingdom Metazoa; phylum Chordata; class Myxini; order Myxiniformes; family Myxinidae; genus Eptatretus; species Eptatretus burgeri. The sequence goes on from NC_140969.1 coordinate 171,536, forward strand.
ATAATTTAGAGTTATTGATAAACAACTATTTATTTTATTTCCTGTATGTGTTGCCATTAAATCATACTGTGTCCCAAATATTGGTATCGATCAGTCATCATGCTTTTTTGGGGATATTTAGAAAAACAGACAAGACATGCCTTTGAGTCATCATTTATTTACTGAACATTAATGACACTGTGGTCCTGATAAAGTACCCCAGGTTGTTTCCTGAGCAAATATTGAAACTATGTCTGCGGTGTGACTTGTCTTATTTATTATGTGTGTTTGTGTGTGCGTGCGTGTGTTTTGTGTGGCCAGGGAATTACAGGCCTCTTTAGTGCTCTTAAGGTGGTTCGACTTCTTTGACTGGGCCGTGTTGCTCGGAAGCTCGATCACTACCTGGAGTATGGTGCCACCGTCCTGGTCTTGTTGGTTTGTGTCTTTGGCCTGGCTGCACACTGGCTCGCCTGCATATGGTACTCCATCGGTGATTGTGAAGCGTTGGGTGAGGCGGGGGACAGCCGGCCACATGCCTGGCTGCATCAGCTGGGCAACAGCCTTGGCAAGCCGTATCACTACAATGCCAGTGGGGACGGTCACTGGGAGGATGGACCCGGGAAGGGCTCCATCTACATCTCTGCCTTGTACTTCACCATGACGAGCCTGACTAGCGTCGGTTTTGGAAACATTGCTCCAAACACGGATGGTGAGAAGATATTCACCATTGGCTGTGAGTACTGCCCGCAGGCTATATCGATTGTGTTCATTAATTGTTTAAAATTAATTTTACTAATGCATATTGAAATACTCATTCAGGCATAAAATGATTGTTACGTTTTTAAAGATCTAATGATGTGCTGCAATTAACCTGTTGTATACTGTGCTCAAAGAATAATGATTGATTGCTCAGATTATTGCAATATCTTTGTGGAAAGATTTTAACAAACAAAGATGAGTCATTTCTTTTTAACAGTCAACATTCATCTCATTGCAAAAAGTGCCTTTTGCTTATAATGACTCACCTTCATGATAATTAGAAACAAATGCTTGATAAAGGACCGAGGCACATCAACTCCACGCAATCTTAACTTGTATAAATAATTGAGTTGTGAAGACTCGAGATGGAAGATGATGGAATGGTACAATTTCTCCGTCGGTAAAGAGTACCTGCAGTTTTGGATTTTGGTTTTATACCCAGCATTTAAAAAAGAGTTGTTGATCATACTATCCCAAACAGGGAAACTTGGGACCTGCAAAATGGAGACATTATTGTTTTGTTTCTTTGTCTTCTATTGCTTACTTGCCATTCGTGAAATGTCCCATTTTCACTGATTTGAAACGCTGAGTTGTCTCAACATGCTGACAGATTGCCTTTAATCAGGTGTCAAGATCTGTATTTGTGTGATGTTTTTTTTCTTCTGACAACTGATTTGAAAGAAAATATTGTGTGCAAATATTCAGTGTAATCCACCTGCATATTGGAAATGACAATGGATAGTATTCGATTGAACAAGTCAGAGAAAGACTGAGTGAGGTCATTTCTGGGCAGTGGCAAGATCAAAGCGAAGGCAACAAACAGCAATCGGGATTGATCAAATATTTGATAATCGTGCAGAGGAGATGAAAGCAGACCCAAAGTGCAAAGCCCGTCGACATCCACTTTGTACTCAAAGTAAACTTGATGAAAACACCAAGTAAAACTAGAACTGCACTTGCAGAGCGCATACCTCTGCCAGGCTGAACAGTTTACGTTATGGATAACACTGATGGGCCGGACCTGCATCCGGACCTGAACCAAAATCTAATGAGCTTGTTCTCGTCATCTACTCAACTCATCCGCCAAGTTTCATCCTAATCCGTCTACAACGTTTCAAAATATCATGCTATATATAGTTTTTGGCTCCATCTCTCAATGATGAAGCATCACTTTAAAATTATAGAATCCGGATCTTCACCAAAATCTAATCAATTCATCCTTGTCACACACCCAACCTCTCCACCAAATTCCATCCAAATCTATCTAAGTTTTTGAGACACCCTGCTCAAAGGCAGACAAACAAGCAACCAAGAATGATGTCATGCATAGCATGATACTTGCAAAATCCAAATAAACTGTAGTTGCCATGGAAACAGCAATTTTGTAATTTGGAAAATTTGATTTATCAAGTGTTCCACATGATTGAATGTTATGCAAAACAAATTTGGTTGACACATTTTCTAATTGTGGCCTCATTGGGTTTTACATGTTTTGGATGGCTTTAACCTGGACCTTTGACTATGTTTGTTCTAATTTTATACACATATGCATAAAAATCATCAGTGTGCATTTCAATTTGACGAGTTTAAAAATTTCTGAGGTATGGTAATAAATTCACAAAAGGCAAATTTGATTAAAATGGGGTGAAATTGTTGTCATAGAAACCGTTGGTATATCAAAAAGGCGAAATTGATTGTCCTGATTTTTGGTGAACCAGGCATGTCTGTGACCAAATATGCAAATCCTGTTCAAATTTCAAGTTGATAAGATGAAAATTGAAGATTTTATGTGACCTTGAGCTTTGACCTTATGACCTTCAGGCCGAGGTCACATTTGCAACGGCGGCCGTGGGGTCTCCAAAATCTACGGCCACTCGCAATTATACGGCGGCCACAGTATTTCCATGGTCACACAATGTTGCAGTCACATATGTTTTTATTTTTCGGGAGCTGCACGGCATATTTATAAATTGTGGAGACCGAAAATGTGTGGTTGCCGTACGGTCTTTGATTTGATGTCGCACGGTGACCTGAGGGCGTTCCTGCGGCAGCCATAGAATTTTCAAGGCAGACGCAAGGTGCCCGCAAGACGACCGCAAGGCGACCGCAGGGGGGCCCTAAGGCGAACGTGCGGCCAGACGGACGGTAACGAATGGGTGAATTTTTTTTTTTTTTTTTTTACCATTTTTTTTTCGGCTTGTCGAATTGCTACGGCGAATGTAGAAATGAAAAAAGTTATAACTCCGCGTTATAATTCCACGGCGACCTTACGGCCTGTAAAATATAGCCATACGGCGTAGGGCCACCCTGAGACCACCTCAGAAACTCTGCGGCCGCCGCCGTTTCTGTCAATTCAGAGGGCGTACGGCCGCCGTATCCTCGCCGTAGAGCAAATGTGACTTAGGCCTTAGGTCTTAGAAACTGTGAAGACCGAAAAACGTGGGGTTGCCGTACGGTCTTTGATTTGATGTCGCACGGTGACCTTAAGGGGGCCCTGCGGCGGCCATAGAATTTTCAAGGCAGACGCAAGGTAGCCTCAAGGTGCCTGCAAGGCGACCACAGGGGGCCCTAAGGTGAACGTGCAGCCAGACGGACCGTAACGAATGGGTTAATTTTTTATTTTTTTTTACCATTTCTTTTGTTTTGGCTTGTCAAATTGCTACGGCGAACGTAGAAATGAAAAAGTTATAACTCCGCGTTATAATTCTACGGCCACTTTACGGCCTGTAAATTATAGCCGAACGGCGTAGGGCCACCCTGAGGCCACTGCAGAAACTCTGCGGCCACCTCACATTTCTGTCAATTCAGAGGGCATACGGCCGCCGTATCCTCGCCGTAGAGCAAATGTGACTTCGGCCTAAGCAATAGACTTCAGTGACCCAATATGCAAACTCTGTTCAAAATTTAAGTCAATCGGATGAAAATTGATGATTTTATCTGACCATGACCTTTGATCCTTTGACATTTAGACCTCAAAAACAAAATGCTTCTTAGTTTTGATTGGTGAACCAATTCAGTGACACAATATGTAATTTCTGTTCAAGCTAGCAGAGTACCCACCCTACGGGTGGCTGGAGATTGCATATTACTTGCTTAAAAAAAGTATAGGCTGTGTATTGCAAGAGGCCTCTATCGATGTTTGTGTGGTGTGTGTCTGAAGGGGTCTAAAACGGGTCGACAGGTCGAAAGGGTCTAAGGTGTCTACGACCCGTTAGACCTGTAGACCCTCAGAGGTCTAAGTGGTCCAAAGGGTCTATGGGGGTCTGTGATGGTCTAAAAAAGTATTTTAGGGGAATAAAGATGTAAAGGGTATTTCCTAATAGTAGTTATGGTCTGAAAGGTTCAAGGGGTCTAAGTGGTCTAAAGCATGTAAATGTCTTTACGAGTTGCAGAGGTCTAAAGGGCCTCAAACGGTCTTAAGGGGGCTAAATGGTCTTCAGGGGTCTAAAGTGTCGAAATGGGTCTAAGCAATCTAAAGGAGCAAAGGATCTCAGCGGTCAATAGGGTCAAACGGGGTCAAACAGTATTTTTTTTTTGTGTACACTGTCGAGGTTCCTATGAGAGTCTTAAAAGGTCCAAAGAGTTTAAAAGGGTCTAAATTGTTGAAAATTTCAAAGGGGTCTTAATGGTATTGTTGCGAATTCGTGCCCGCCGGCGTGCGGACGGCCACGTGACTCGAATCGCGGCACGTCGCCCACCGGACGGACAATTCTGTGGTGACTCTCTCAGAACAACGCCGGGAGCTAGTCACAGGTGCGGGTTTAACCCCACCACGACCGTGCCAATTGCCCACCCGCGCAGGATAGGGTTGCTCGCCAAATTTGATCTACCTAAGTACCTGCGCGAATGGTCGACCGGGCGATCGTACCACGCCACAGGCCAACTCCGGACACGAACCGCTTAAGCGGTCCGTTCCGTGCTACAGTGATAACCGAGCGGTGTTATCGTCGGCCTTGACGGTTCCGATTATTTACCGGGATGTTGCACCCACTACAAACCCCTTTCCGTGATGCAAGATGGAGGGTCAATAAAAAAAAGGAAAAGAGACGAAGCAGAGCGGGAACAGTTCAACAAACAAGCATTTTAATCACACGCACACAGACAAGCACGTATATACAGCCATACAGTCAAAAATGCACATATAACAGTTAAAACAATTATGCACAAAAAGCAAATGTAACAAAAGAAACGATGCAGAGCTACAACCGAATACGCGTACACACGGCAACACTTAAAACAATACTACTTGAGCCAGACTGGCGCCACCCACAGACATTTGCACAAAAACCCCAAAGGAAAGAAAGAAAGAAGTCGCGACTTCCCTTTTGTGTCTGGTGAGTCCCTCTCCCGCGACCGTCAGCGTGGTCGCGCCTGGCCCCCAACCCCTCTCGCGGCCGGCGAACCCTCTCTGGCACTCCCCGTCCGGACGCACAGGTCCACCTCGCAACGGGCGCTGCCGCGTCTCCCGTCCGTGCCTTCGTGACAGGGCCGCTCGCCAAGTCGCGGGCGCAGGACCCCTTCCCGAAGACCAACCAGACCACCAGCCAAGACGAAAAAGAAGAGGCGGAAGCGGCTGAAGACGAAGAGGAAGAGACCAGCTCCAGGACGAAGAGGAAGAAGAAGCTCTCGCGCGCCCACCCGTGTCCGTCTTTTATCGCGCGGGGCTCCGCCCTTCGCCCCACCCCGTTCTCGGCTCCACCTTCCTACGAGAGGGTTCCCGAAAAGGGCGTTCCCTCACGTTTTCCCTCCACCCCGCTCCGTGCGGGTACGGGGAGTCAGTTTTTGGCTCGGGGCCAGAGGATTATTCCCCCAAAAAGAGGCCCTCCTTTACATGACCTCTGACCTTTGACCTGCATCGCCCTCCTCCACTCCAAAGCGCGGGGAAGTCAAACGGAAGGAACAGGCGGGGAAACCTGCGCATCCTCTCAGTTCCCTCCTTTGCGCCTTTGTTTGCCGTTCGGAAGCGGACGTAGTGGCGAAGATGTAGTAGCGTAGATGGTGGAGGTGGCGTGGTTGCAGTGTGGTTGGCGCTGTGATGGGGATAGCGTGGTTGTTGAAATGTTGTGTGTTTTAAATAAAAGATAGAAAAAGAAAAACGACTGACTCAAAGCGTCACAGCCCGGATGGATCACATAAATTCCCTCTATACAACGGGTTTGGGCTAACTACACATGTACCTATGAAGATATCTCACCTGAGGGTCCTTTATGGTGTAATGCGATTTTCCACAGCCGTAACAGTATGTTCCAATAATAGTTACAGGTCCAATGGGGTCGATGGGGTCTAAAGGATTTTAGGGGTATCAGGGTTCTTAAGGGCCTAAAAGGTCTAAAATGGCCTAAAAGGTCTAGGGTCATTCTTAAGGTTATGTCTCAATAGTAGTTACAGGTCTAGATGGTCTAAGGGGTCTATAGGGTCTAAAGTGTTGAAAGGGGCCAAAAGGGTATAAACTGAGTCTAAAGGTCTAAAAGGTCTAAGTGTCTAAAGGGTGTGAAGGTCTTCAGGAGTGTAAGGGGTTCTAAAAAGTCTGAGAGGGTCTTAAAGGTTGAAAGTATCTAAATAGGTTCAATGGGTCTAAATAGGCCAAGGGTGTATAAAGGGTCTTGAAAGGTCCAAAGGGTCTAAAAGGTCTAAAATGGTTTAAAGGTGTCTAAAATGTCTAAGGGCTCTTAAGGTCTAATGCCTAAAGGGTATGTTCCAATCGTCTGTAATTAATTGACATACTCACGGTCCAACTCACATTCAAACAGTGTGTAATGAATAGACATACTTACTACATAGGGTGGGTGTCTGGAGGGAGGGGAGTGGGAGGAGGCAGGGGTGTGAGGAGGGAGGGAAAAGGGTGGGGTGGGAGTCCAGAGGGAGGGAAGGGTGGGAGGGGAAGGGTGAGAGGGTAAGGGGTGTGGTGTGGGGTGGGAGGGGGTAGGGGAAGGGTTGGCAAGAGGGACCGGATGTTTCCCGGCATTGCTGGGTCCCCTTGCTCGCCTCACCACATGTCGCTAAAGTTGAACAAACACCGCCACGTCATTAAAAACACCTTACCGCAATGTTATTAAAAACACCTTAATGCCACATTATTTAAAACACCTCACTTAATTCTCACCTAATTGTTGACCTTTTGGTAATGTTGGCCTCAAATAAAATTGGCTGGTTTAATTCATTCACTTGAAATATATACCCTCTTCAAATTTCAAGTCAATCAGATGAAAATAGAGTTTAGAAATCTCACCAAAGTTGTTGACCTTTTGGTCGATGTTGACCTCAAAATAATTGGCTGGATGAATTCAGTGACCTGAAATATAAATCCTGTTCAAATTTCAAGTCAATCGGATGAAAATTGAGGGTTTTAGAAATTTGACAAATTTGTTGACCTTTTGACCTTAAAACAATCGGCTTCTTGCTTATGCCAAACTCGACCACGTGGTGAAGGTTCGTGAAGATTGGTTTAAAATTGTGACCTGTAGGTGATAGACAGACAGACAGAATAACAAAATCAACTGACCAATAGACTTGAAATATCTTACATTTTGCAAATAATATAAACAAATAGAGATGCATTTAAAGTCCATTGACCTCATTCCAAATAAATAAATAACAAATCCTCCAGCACGTGCCATTGCCGGGGCGCCTTCGTTGCCCAGCGATGCTGCCGTGCAACACATGGAAATGGAATTGGGAGGGAGGGTGCACTTCTGAGGTGAATGTGTACAAATGGAGGAGAGGAAGTCGGGACCATACTCTGTGCAGAGTGTTGGTGCTGCTTAAGCAGTCTCCTTGGCTAGTGGGCACAATCCTGGACGGGTCACCACTCCGACACAGTATACCAGCAAGCTAGCACTCATTTTGCCGACCTCGGAAGGATGACAGGCGAGTTAACCCCACCTGGTATCAATTCAACAGCCGAGTAGGATTTGAACTCAGGATCCTAAGATCCCAAGCCCACCACCTTAACCATTAAGCCAACACCAGGCATACAAATGGTACTGGATATAGAATTGGGATGGAGCAGTGTACAAAAACATAAAGAATTGCTTTGCTATACATGTCCCCTACCAGTCCCAATGAATGTTCTGGAGATTAAAAATAAAAAAAGATGTTTGCATTTAACGCACGCTCAAGCCGATACCGGAACCAAAATGAAGAAGAAGAAGAGTGTCTATAATGCGCAGTGTTTGGGTCCATTTGGCAAAATAAAAGGAAAAGCGATTTTCATTTACTGATATATTTTGTAGACTAGAAACCAAGAGACAACTTTGATACAAAACCGGAGTTAAAAATTAGTTTGCTTTATGGCATGCTGGAGCCAATGTCAGGAACAACATGAAGAAGAAACTCTAACCCACTGTATTTCGTTTGCTTCTCGGCTTTGCCTATTTCATTTTAAATTAACCCCGTGTACATACGGCAAAAATATGCATCCGGTGTGTGTGTGTGTGTGTGTACTGTGTGTGTATATACTGTATATATGTATATATATATATATATATATATATATATATATATATATATATATATATATATATACACACACACATATATACAGATACATGTATACATATAAATTTACACATTGTGGTTATAGTGCTGGATTTATGGTTGTGGAGGCCCTGGAGCACACGGGTGGTGTTGACCCTTTCTGCCACCAACGGTGAAGTGAAGCAGAGGTTTTTTTTAAAACCCTTTTCACTGATGACAACCTCAACTCTTATATCTTATTCTGTGGCACCCCTCTGCATGTTTTCAGTCCTTTGCACATTTCAAACTCCCAGATCAAAGCTTCGTTTTATGTGATGTCAATCATGGTGTGATATCGATCTCCCGAGCATTTGCGGCAATCCATTGGGCACTAGAGAACTGTCTACAGACAGAACCGAAACCAATTAACCTGAAATGACAAGCAAAATGTACAAGCTAATCATATAGGTCCAGTGTATAAACTTAACCCAATTCCACTGGTGGTAACAATAGTTGCGAGGCACATATTGCATTTAAATGTGTGTACAGTATGTATGAATGCATGCATGCTCTCGTTGGTTGTTATCTCCATTTGTAGGTTTCAGGAGGTGGGAGGAAGTTCTCCCAGAACTCAAAATCTACACATCCTATTTTTTGAGTCAAGGATCATGATTCATGAACCAAACTGTGAAACTCCATTCTTACAGCCTCATTTCAGGGGCTGTTTTCAGAATCTTCACTGAACCTCCAACAAACTCCACTTGTCGGTCGTTTGGAGTGATATTCCCCTGAATGATTTTTAAATACAAGGGTTTTCTTCATCATTCCTGTAGCTCTGACTATCACTGGTACAATTACAGCTTTCTTCAATTTCCACATCCTCTTGACCTCATTTTTCAGATCCCGATATTTGGAGATTTTTTTCCTGATTTCTGTGCCATTTAATCCAAAGTCATTGGGGACTGAAACCTCGATCAACAATGTTGACTTTCCCTTTTTATATTTGAGTTATATGTCCGGATGCAATGCTTTGTTTGCAATGTTCACACTTGATGGGATTGTCTTGTCACACCTGAACGTTTTATGTTCATTTTCGAGGATCGGATTTAGTTTGTGTTTCCATGATTGTTCTGGGACCGGGATGTTGAAATGTTTACAAATGTGCCAGTGGATTACTCTGCAGACACTGTCGTGTCTTTCTGTGTACAGCTATTCCGACACGAGTTTTTTTTTTTTACATCCCGAAAGGCGGTGGCTGCAAGTGGTACTTTCTGTTTCTTCCCCACAAATCCTGCATTTGTTAAATTTACTCAATCCCATCATTTTCATAAAAGCATTAGTTTAATGTCCTTCGTCTTGGGCATTAATGATGATTCGTTCTCCATTCCAACTAATTTGACCTCTTCTTAGCCATTCCAAATAGCCTTCCTTGTTGATCCCTGTCCTGTTAAGCTCTTTTTTGAATCTTCCTGCTCTTCTATCATTCTCCCATTTGTCAGAGTACATCTGCTTATATTTCTTTTTGTAATTTTTCTATGCATTCATTAGGGCTATGTTTTGTTTCTGGTTTGTTTTCCTGAGTAGTATCCATCATTAACCTCCGCCATCGAAGATGGACGGAGGTTACTGTTTTCACCCCTGTCTGTTTTTTAGATTTCGAAAGTAGATTGATGACTTCCGTCCTCTGTTTGTGTGTTTGTTTGTAGGCACGATAACTCAAACGGAAGAAGCCACCAATGTCAAATTGCATCACGTGATTCGGGAGGGTGATGGGTACCGCAGATTAGATTTTGGTCAAAATCGGTCAAAGATCAAGGTCACAGTGAGGTCAAACATCCAAAAAAAGTTATAACTCGAGAACGGAAGAAGCTACCAATGTCAAATTACACCACGTGATTCAGAAGGGTGATGGCTAGCGCTGATTAGATTTTGTTCAAAATCGGTCAAAGGTCAAGGTCACAGTGAGGTCAAACATTCCATTTTTGATGGTTTGGTACAGAATCATCATAGAAACTTCTGGATTGCGTCGCTACCTTCTCTAGAGACAGCTTTTATTAGACGAGGTCAGAGGTCAAGTTGACGATTTAGTAAGTACCAGTCTATGACTGCCTGTTTGTTACTTACGAAATCTAAAGATTTCGTAAGTATATTGATGACTTCCGTCCTCTGTTTGTGTGTTTGTTTGTTTGTGTGTGTGTTTGTTTGTCTGTAGGCACGATAATTCGAGAACGGAAGAAGCTACCAATGTCAAATTACACCACGTGATTCAGGAGGGCGATGGCTAGCGCTGATTAGATTTTGGTCAAAATCGGTCAAAGGTCAAGGTCACAGTGAGGTCAAACATAATTCCGTAAATTCATGTGGAGAAATGGAGTATTTTTGCTTCGGTCGACGTTACGAGTTCGTTTTAACTTCGATTTTAATTTTGTCTTCGGTTTTTCTGATCGCTTAGGACGCTTAACACTCGGTTGTCGAAATTCTGGTAAAAATTGGATGTTTTGGAGACGTTTTAAGATTGTATAAAAAATATTTCAGTCGCCGCGTCACGGCTCGTCACGTGGTGCAGCGCGCTCGAGCAGACGCTGCGTTGAGTCATGTAAAGGTTTTGCGTGTGCGCGCTGACGGTGTTTTCGATAAAGATTGTGTTTAAAAGTTGTCCCATTTTTTTATCCCAATAAAGGTTATCGTCGCATGACTGACTCGCTAAGTCGTCGGATTATGTAAAGATTGTTGGTGGATGGCCGAATATTACGGTTTTGTGACTTTGATAAAATAATATTAAATAATTGCGTGGAGAAATGGAGATTTTTGCTTCGGTCGACGTTACGAGTTCGTTTTAACTCGGATCGCAATTCTGTTTTCACTTTTGGTAACGGTTAAGTATGCTTAACACTCGGTTCTCTTAAATTCTGGTAAAAATCGGATGTTTTTTGAGATTTATGTTGGGTGTCGTGTCTGAGGTTCAACTGAAGATTATGCTAATGAGGGGGATTGTAACACACAGCATTACGCGCTTGTTTTAAAGTCAATTTCAATCATGTTTTCACTTTTGGTAATGGCTATATATGCTTAATACTCGTCAAAATTCTGGAAAAAAATCGGATGTTTTATGAGATTTATGTCGGGTGTCGTATCTGAGGCTTAACTGAAGATTATGCTAATGAGGGGATTGTAACACACGGCATTACGCGCTCGTTTTTAAAGTCAATTTCAATCCTGTCTTCAATTTTGGTAACCGTTAAGTATGCTTAACACTCGGTTGTCGAACTTCTGGTAAAAATCGGATGTTTTATGAGAGGTTTGGTACAGAATCATCGGAGAAACTTCTGGATTGTGTCGCTACCTTCTCGAGAGACAGCTTTTATTAGACAAGGTCAGTGGTCAAGTTGACAATTTCGTAAGTACCAGTCTCTGACTGCTTGTTATCTTGCCAAAACGAAGTTTTTGCAAGATATGTTAGTCAGCTTGTATGTTTTATTTTTTATTATTTTTTTGTTTGTTTGTTTGTTTGTTTGTTTGTCTGTAATCACGTATAAAAAATTCTGCAGAGCACAGTTATTGGAAATTTTTGTAACTTCGCATATCAGAGGCCTATAGAGGTCCCTTTCAGTGCACAAAATTTTGAAGGTCAAGGTCAAAGGTCAAGGTCACTTTGTCGCAAATCAGGGGAGTCGACGAAACCCTTATTTTTTTGAGTAATTTTGATCGGATCGTCTTCAAACTTCATGGGAATATAGTTCATGGTCTGGCGCTCAGCTGATTAATTTTTGGTGGCAATTGGCCTTGACCTTCATGGTTAGTGCCTCAGGTCAAACATATTTGACCCCAAGGTCAAATTTTCAAGTTTTAGGAACCATATCGTGTAGTACCTCAAATTGAACACCTCGATGAGTGCTTTCTAGATATGTCAAGCTTGAAACATTATGACGTCATTTGGTGACGTTATGAGGCAAAAGCATATTTTTCATGGTTACTCTGTAGAACGATTCTCATCGGAATCTCTCGTAGGCAGATATTCCTCAAGGAGTCGCTCCTGGTGGATGGCAGCTCTGTTCACCTCAGTGTGACCTTAAAGAAGTCACACGTGGTCACCTTTTGGCAAGGTTTATTTTTGTTTGTTTGTGAACAGTATTACGGAAAAACTCCTGGACGGATTTCGACGAAACTTGGTGGGGGGGTTAGGTATGGTCCAAGATTCATGCCATTAGATTTTGGACTTGGTCCAAAGTCCAATATGGCCGCTACGGTGTCTATTTTGAAAAAATATTTGAATTTTTGTGTTTACATTTTACATGTTTTAAGTGATTTCCAACCTAAAAAAGAATAAATTTGTTAGAGAAAAAAAAATTTTGCAACTTTTTTTCAAAAAAAATTCGATTTTATTTGAAAGTATTTGAATTTCTTTGCATTTGTACATGTTTTAAGTGATTTCCAACTCCCCCCCTCCCCCAAAAAGAATTTGTTGGAGAAAAAAAAAATTTGCACCTTTTTTTTCAAAAAAAATTCGATTTTTTTTTGGGCATTTCTGCATGTGTGTCGATCTAGTTTAGTTTATTCAATCGTGGTTCAGTAGAGTCTGATCAGTTTTGACCTACAATGAATAGGATATCAGGTTCACTTAAGTGACCCAGCAGTATTGGTGGCGGAGGTTTTGCACTCTACCAAGTGCTCCCCCTCTAGTTTGCACTGTTTTTGGAAGTTTGTTGCAAAATGGATAAAGGATCCCTTTTCTACTCTGTTGCTTTCTTGCTCGTGCACAACTCTCATCCGATAGTTTGTCGAGCTTTCACATATTCCGGTAGTCTGACACACGACGTTCTGTGCACTTGGTTAAGCTCCATCAAACCACCTCCTCTCTCTCGTCTCGGTAAGTACAACCTTGGTATTAAAAAAAAAAAAATTGTATACCTTCTCAAGACTCGTATGAGAGCTAACACACAACGCACAGCAAAGAGGGCATGAGACAAGAGGGGCGGGAGTGGGAAGGTCAAAACAGTGGGGAACAGAGATATTAGATCTGTGGAAGGGAGCGGGATGGGGTGGGGAACATGGGGAATACAAGATGGACATTAGTCATTATAGGGACTTTCAGGAAGGAAAGCAGGGAATTTGAAGGAGGTGGATTAACGGGGGAAGAAAAGATGGAGGATTTGGATGGATGATGATAAGAGGTGGTCATGAATTGCTGTTTGTTCAATCCCATTCTTCCCTCCAGGCCTTCCAGAGTGAGGGAGCTTATTCCAAAGGCGGGAAAAGAGAGGAATGAAAGAGTGATGGTGAACAGTGAGTCGTGATTTTGGGAGTTTTACCAGAAGGGAGTTAGCGGACCTTGAGCGCCCTGTGGAAATATGATGGGGACAAATTGCAGACACAGCGGGGGGGGGGGTGGCGACAGCGGATAAAAGACGGTTGAAGACAGAAAGACCACCGACCTGCCTGCGGTGAGAGAGTGATAGGCCCAAAGACACAGCCTCATCGCGGGAGATACCAATGATCCCAAATGCCTTGTTTTCCACAGCTTGAAAGAAAGGACTTCTTCCAGACGATTGTTGAGAAAGTGGATGGGGGGGGGAGTTGTCAAACAGTCCTTTAAGAGAGACATAGTGAGAGTGTGAGATTTGTCCGGATTGAAAGACATGTTCCACGTGTTGGACCAGTTTGTGATTTTATCCAGATCTGCAGTGAGCGAAGAAGCTGCTGCTTGCAGGTTTGAGGGATGAACGATGGTACGGCAGAGGGTGGAGTCATCAGCAAATAGATAAAGAGGATTTTCCAGAGAGTCTGAGAGATCATTGATGAAAACCAGAAAAAGAACAGGGCCCAGAATGCTACCTTGAGGAACTCAAGCCTGGACAGGAAGAGGGGATGAGAGAACTCCATTTCGGGCCACACGGTGACTGCGACAGGAGAGGAAGTCTGCGAGCCATGAGTGAAGATGGCCTTGGATACCATGGGAAGAGAGTTTGGTGAGTAGGGCAGGGTGACAGACTGTGTCAAAAGCACGTGATATGTCTCGGGATATGGCTCTAATTTCCTGTCTGGCATTGAGGACCTCCATCCATTGTTGGGAGAGCAGAAGCAACATATCCACGGTAGTGACCTGGTCTGAAACCAAATTGATGATCAGAAATCAGGCCATTGGAGAAGAGGAAGGATTTTATGTCTGAAGCGATGATGGATTCCATAACCTTGCTGATGATTGGTGGAAGGCTGATTGGTCTGTCGTTGCAGTGATCTGCTTTTTCACCTTTTTTGCAGGGCTGTTGACCTTGGCAGATGACCTTGAGCAAATGAGAGGGTGAATCAACAGAGAGAGGGTGAGCAAGCACAGGAGCAGGTTTTTAGGACGCGTGGGCTGATGCAGTCTGGACCGGTTGCAGAATCTGAGTCGAGGTTTGACAGCAAGCTCTCCACCTTGTCTGGAAAAAAAGGACACAGAGTCTAGGGACAGTTGGGTGCGACTGGGTAAGGTGGGTTAAGAAAGCGATGGGTTTTGGACACAATATTTCGATGCAAGCATTGAGTTTAGGCATGCAGCCTTTTCACTTGCGGTATCAGCAGTGCGGCTATTTGAGGTAAGGGTGGGGATGGAGGGGGAACACACAACAGAAATAGATTTGATTAGACACCACCAGGATTTGGAGGAGGGAGAGAGGTTTGAGAGTTCAGACTTGAGATGAGAAAGATGTTGTTTTCTGGCTCTCCTGAGGGTAGATACACACTTGTTCTGAGCTTTATGGAAGGAACTGAGATTACTCTTAGTTGGGTTTGCTTTCCATGAGGCAAAGGCAAGTTGTTTCAGGACAACAGCCTCGCCACAAGCTTCAGTGAACCATGAGTGGGAAGAAAGGTAGGACAACTGAAGACGAGAGGGGATAAATCTGTGCATGAGGGAGAGCAAGTTTCTCTGAAAGAATTCCCAGGATGAGTTGATGTTGGAGAAAGTAGCGATAGGAGACCAGTCTATAAGTTTGATGGCTGCTTGGAGACCCTGCCAGCCGGCTTGAGGGAAATTCCAGACTCGACTGCGCTGAGGTGGTTCTCTGATAACAGCCAGAGAGATGTCCATTTTGACAAGGACGTGGTCAGAAGAACCGATTGGAGTGGAGGAAAAACAGCAGATATTGTCAGGGAAATTTGTCAAAATCAGATCCAGAAGAGATGGAGTACCATTGGTTGAGATCCGGGTCAGGAAGTTGACCGATTGAGTCAGTCCCAATGAGTCGCAGAAAGCTTTTGCTGAAGTGCCATGACAGGTGAGAGAGGTACCCACACCTAGCCAACTGGCATGATGACAATTGAAGTCACCACATATGAGGAAGAAGAAGTTTGGATAAGAGGATAGAAGTTGGTCCATGTTTTTGGATGGTGAGGTGTTGATGGAGTCATCACTGTTTGGTGGATGGTACAGTACACATATAAACACGTGGGAGTGGCGGGGAAGCCATATCCAGACGTATTCCTGAGGGTGTGGGAGAGTAAGGAATAGAGTCTTTGATGAAGAGAGCAACTCCTCCACCACGACGAGGCTTGGCTCTGTCATACTGGAGGAGGGAGTAACCAGGGAGAGATACTTGGGAGTCAGAGACAACTTGAGGGAGGAAGGTTGCTGTTCGGCAGATTAAGTCTGGTTTGTCACTTTTCAACTTGTATGGAAATATTTGTAAGGTTTGAGCGAAGGCCCCAGATATTTGAGGTCCACACTGTTAAAAAAGAGGGAGGGGAGGAGTTTACGGGTTTCTGGGATTATGGGTTTCTTGGGTCAAAACTAAGATCCAGGCTTTCAATGACATCTTGAATGCTGCTGTCCTGTCTGTGTCTGTTTGTGGTGAGGATGTTGAGATCATGGAGAGATTCACTTACCTTGGCAGTGATAATCATGTCTCTGCTGGCTGTGAGCCAGAGGTCAATAGACGCCTTGGTCGGGCCTGGGGAGTCATGGATTCACTGGATCATGGGGTGTGGCGCTGCTGGTACCTGTGCGGGAGGACGAAAGTCCGAGTCTTCAGGTCCTTGGTGCTTCCAGTCTTGCTCTATGGATGCGAGACTTGGACTCTGATGAAGGATCTGAGACGGAGACTTAATTCCTTTGGTACCAGGTCTCTTCGGAGAATCCTTGGCTTTCGCTGGTCGGACTTTGTGTCCAACGAGCGGTTGCTGAGAGCGACTCAAATGAGATTTGTTACCTGCATGGTCCGTGAGCGTCAATTGCGGCTGTATGGACATGTGGCTCGTTTTCCTGATGCTGATCCTGCTCACCAGATTCTCTCAGCGAGGGAGTCTCGTGAGTGGAGGAGACCAATGGGCCGACCACGTGCCTTGTGGTTGCAGCAGGTTGACCAGCATCTCAAGGAGATGGGGATGGGCCTGGCATCTGCCTGGGGGAAGGCCAGACAGAGGCCCCTGGAATACTGGCGGAAAATGGACGCAGCGACTTGCTGTTCTGGCACATGCTCCCATACCTGACCCTGACCTGACCTGGAGGAGGCTTTGCGTGCAGGGGGAGGGTAGGACAAGGGAGGAGGGGGGGAGGTAAGGAGAGTTGATGAATGAGTGTGGGGAATTGCAGAATAGCAAGGAAAGGGGGCCAGATGAGGAGGAGAAAAGGCTCTGTGGTGCTGGGGGAGTGGGGGGACAAGAGAGGGGGAAGAGGGCACTTGTGGCTTCGAGGTGGTGGAGTGCTGAGATGGAGCTGAGAGGGCAGGGGACGGAGGCAGCTTTGTGGATGTGAGGCGGGCGGGGGGCAACTTTGAGAAGGGTGAGTGGGGAGAGTTGAGGGAGAATGGTGAGGGGGGAGTTTTTGAGAAAGGTGAGAGGGAGACTTGGAGGGAGAAGTGTGTGATGGTTGCTTTGAGATGGAGGGGTGAGAGGGGTGAGGTTAGCACTGAAGTTGGAAGAAAAGAATGGTTGATGGAAAGCGAACACTCATAGCAAACTGGGGTTTTAAATATTTTAGGTCAGAGATTTTAGGTCACGATTCTTGAAGGATGCGATAAAGGCGAATTGAGAGAATGGAGAGAAGAAACGCTGTAACAGCTGGATTTTTTTCGGCAAGGTATGAGGGAAAGGTCAAATTGAGAGCAGTCTGTTTGACTAGTAGAAGAGTCGAGCATTGTGATAGTGTAAAGTGTAGCACACGTGTGAAAGAGGAAGATGAAGCATTATAAGAGATCGTTATTATTAGGGTACCCTGTGAGTACAGGGTACCCTATTGTTTTTCTTCTGTTTATTATTATTATTACGCATTATTATTATTATTTTTCCGCCGGCATTTTGCACCCTTTTTCGCTTTAAAAATCATTTTCTCTGGGACACTAAGTCCGATCGACAGGAAATTTTTACCATAGTATGTGTCTTTTTTGTAGCACAATCCCATTATAATTATGACGTCATTGGTCACGTGGTACGGTCGCCATCTTGAAAAAAGCGATAAACTTTGGACATCTGTATCTCGGAAACCGTGCAATGGAAAATTTTTTCGTTTGATACATTTTACTAAGCTCCCTATGGGGAACACGTGTGATTTTTCGTGACGTCATCGGTGAAGCGATATACCGGTGAAAATTCGTCAAGTAGAACGCTGTACAGGAAAAATCTGAAAAATTTTGAGCATCATCTACGCCTAAAATCACCGACGAAAATGTTTTTCTTGACGTCATCGATGACGTATTTCGGCCGCCATCTTGTTTTTTAGTGTTTTTTTTTAAAAATCTTCTTCTCCAGAAGGGCTGGACAGATTAAGGCGAAACTTTACAAGTACATTCCCCCTGATGTCCTCTTTCAAGTTTGTTAATTTATTGTTGATACGTCACATGGTTTGGTGGCCATCTTGAAAAAACCCTAAAATCTTCTTCTCCAGAAGCGCTGGTCCCATGAAGGCGAGATTTCACAAGTATATTCGTGAGATCCATGCGATGCAAGTTTGTTAATTTCGAAGTGATAGGTCACATAGTTTGGCCGCCATGTTGGATTTAAGAAAAATATTAAATAATGTTTTCTCTGGTATTTCATAAGCCATCGAAGCGAAAATTTGCAAGTGCCTTCCTCCCTCAACTCTGCATACATGGTAAAAAAAATTTCCCTCAGAAGTCACATGGTTTGGCGGCCATCTTGGATAGAAAAATAGACCTTATCCGATTTTCACGAAACTTCACAAACTTGTTCAGGTCGACGATGGAAAGCAGAATTTAAATTTATGATATCATAGGTCACAAGGTTCGGCAGCCATCTTGGATTGAAAATGAATAAATTTTAAAAATCTTCTTCTCCAGAAGGGCAAGACAGATGAAGACGAAACTTCACACATATATTCCCCATGAGGTCCTTTCTCAAGTTTGTTAATTTGTTCTTGATCGGTCACATGGTTTGGCGGCCATCTTGAAAAAAACCCGAAAACCTTCAAACATCTTCTTCTCCAAAAGCGTTGGCCCAATGAAGGGGAGATTTCAGAACTATATTCGGGACAGGAAGGCGATATAAGTTTGTTAATTTCGAATTGATAAGTCACATGGTTTAGCCGCCATCTTGGATTTAAGAAAAATATTAAATAATGTTTTCTCTGGAACCGCTTAACCAAACGAATCGAAAATTTGTAATTATCATCAAGCAGGCAGTATGCACGCTTGGTAAAAATTATGATGTCACACGTCACATGGTTTGGCGGCCATCTTGGATTGAAAAACGCACCTTTACTGATTAACACGAAACTTCACTTACGTGTTCCAATACCCAGTTGGAAGCAGAATGTAAATTTCTGATGTCATAGGTCACATGGTTCATCAGCCATCTTGGATTGAAAAACAATATCTTCAAACGTCTTTTTCTCTGAAACGGCTGAACAGATCCAGGCGAAACTCCACCACTATGACCGCCTCTCCATGACGAATAAAAAGTTCTCACCCCCTTTTGAGGTACGATGCAACGTTTGGCAGCCATATTGGATTGAAGGAAAAATATTAATTAATGTTTACTCTGGAACTACTGCATCAATAAATGTGAACCATCACCTTTATGGTGGAACGCTCATGCGGAATGAGGGTTTGAAATTTCAACGGGATCGGGCCCAGGGTTTGGCAGCCATGTTGGTTTTAAGAAAAATATTAAATAATGTTTTCTCTGGAACTGCTTAACCTGGAGAAGCGAAAATTTGCAGTTATCATCCACCATCGTGTTTGCACACGTGGTGCAAATTATGACATCACAAGTCACATGGTTTGGCCGCCATCTTGGATTGAAGGATAAATATTAATTAATGTTTACTCTGGAACCGCTGCCTCTATATATGCGAAACTTCACATTTATAATTCAGGTGACATGCAAAACAAAAGTTTAAAATTTTAACCTGATCGGTCACGCGGTTTGGGAGCCAGAATTATTTAATTATTTGAATCTGGAAGCCAGTAATAAGGAAATTGAACGCTTTGTGCTGCCCGGTTCGTAACTCGTCTGTTCCGCGCCGTCTCGAAGCAGGCCTGTGTTTGTATCACCATTAAATAATGTTTTCTCTGGCACCGCTTATCCGATAAATGCGAAACTTTGCGACTATGATTTAAGTCTCATGTTGTATCAGTTGTGTCAAAGGCGGACGGACTGGGTACCCGGTCATCACTGCCAGCAGTTATAAAGTGGCAGCTCTAGTTATTATTATTATTATTATTATTATTATTATTATTGTTTGAGGGAGTTTTCATCAGATTTGGTAATGGAAAGGTTGTAGAAAAAAATCGTGAGGTGAATGGTGAATTTGGATCGGTAAACGCAGGGGGTGTAAACAGATCACGTGGTTATGGGAGAAGCATGTGACTTCTGGGAGGTGTATAGTCAAAAGTTAATTTATTTATTTTAAATAAGGAATGAGTTCCATTCGGAAAAAGGGAAGGTTGAACTAAAATCGTGGAGGTGTGTGGTGAATTTGAAACTGTAAACGCAGAGTGAAGCTGCTGGGTCGATTAAACCAATCAGGAAGAGGGTGGAGAGAGACACGTGGTTTCAGGAGGTGTGTTGATCGAAAGGATCCAGGAAGATCATTAATTTTTTTTAATGTATTTTTGAAGATTAGGTAAGATTCGGGAATAGAAGGTTGTCGGAAGAAATCGTGAAGGTAATGCCGAGAGTGGGTCAGCTCAAGTAGAATAAAGATGGTGTGCTGGCAGGAGAAAGAAGAAGAAGAAGAAGAAAAAGAAGAAGAAGGATCGGACTCATGGGTATGCAAGGAGAAAGGTAGTTTTTTTTTGTTTTGTTTTGGATTTCAAACAAGGAACAGAGTGTTGAGTTGAGAGGGATGGGGGACGTGGGAAAGTGGGGAAGATAGGAATTGAAGGTAATGGGGAGAGAGAGAAAAAAACGATCGTACATCAAGAGGGGAAGGATGGGTTGGCCTCAAGGAACCCGGTAGGACGAGGTCGACGAAAACTCACAAAATAGCACAATTTTTTTTAACAAAATCGAACTTGGAACAGACAGTAACATGTAGGTGAGAAAGTAAACAGTTAAAACGGGACAGTTAACAACTTAACTTTGAGATCGTCAGCATAGAGCACTGAAAGACCTTGCCGTCGCTCCAAACAATTCTTTTTTTTTTTTCATCTTTGTGGGACCTCAAACACAGTTGCGTCGGTTTGAGTTGGTTTTTTTTTATAGAATATCTTGTGAATAGTTTGAAGTTTCTTTGTTTTGGTGTCTATATTGCTACTCTAATTGTGGCCAGTTTATAATTGCACAGCTATATTGGAATACCGGCAATGCAAGTTTGTTTATAGGTTTGGTTTTGTTTCTTGGGGAGAGGGATGACTTCAGAATTAATCTTATTCTACATTGGTACACTTTGCTGATTATTTTACGCATTGCTTTGTGTTGTATCTGGGGGCCTTCTTTCATTCCAAAGTATTTGTGGGATGCTTTGTTTTCTCGTTTCTGTATTGTTGTGCTTTCATATCGATTTGAGATGTTTGTTCTTTTTGTTTTTCCTTGCACAGATGTGCACATGACACATTTGTCAAGACCAAACTCCATTCGGATGTCCTCAGAGTACTGCTTTACTAGTTTTAGTTGAGCTGCCAATTTGTTATGATTTGGGGCAAAGAGTTATAGATCGTCCATTTACAAAGTAGGTATGTTACCTTTCTTGTTTCTTTTGTCATTTTTCTGTTGCATGTCAAACTGTATCCGTGTACTTGTTAATTGATGAGGTTACTCGGTGGGTCCAGAGCCAGATAAAACAGGAGGGGTGGGGGAGGGAAGAGTGTCATCTTGTAAGATACCACGTCATATGAAACATCAGAGGAGAGATCAAATGGACTAAGATAACAAAATGAAACTGTATGATTACGAAGACGGGCAGAGAACGTTGAAGAAAGAGAAGAACTATTAGAAATGAGGAGAAGATCGAAACGCCATAGGTCGAATCAAGTTGAACTACTGGATGCGAATAATCAACAAGCTGTAATCAATGTGGAAAAGCATGATGCAGGAAATATAACTTACAACTGAGTACTGCAATGCAAGATATTGGGGACATGAGCTGGAGACATCAAATAAATATAGTACACTAAATGCTGTCATGATGGAAAGGTTTCACTCGACCTACTGCTGAGACACCGACTCCATTACGAGAGCTGCTTACAGGGGATACATGCATAGCAAAGATCACCAGAAAACAGATACTATAGTACACCTCAGCAATGGCATTCACATCATTGAGATGAAATCACCGCCTGGAAATGGTCCACACCACTTTCGAATACATGGGCAGATTTACCATTATGGTATCTCCGCTGTATGCAAAGGAGGCAAATGAGCAAGTATATGGACAACTATAATTTTGATTCTGCTGAAGCAACAACAAAACAGCTTGAAAACCAATCAAACCAAAGACTTATTACCAAAGTAATGCAACAATTGTCGAGATGCTGCGACAAGTTAACCCATTTGCTGAGTCATACAAGTAAATGCATCACATAACCCAGGCCAATCCGACAACGAGTGTGTGCATGGTATTTATGGAAGATCCAGACTTAGAGTAAGACGAGACTATATAATGCACCAACATCAAGAACGGAGGTTGCTGCAATATTTGTTGGACAAGACGGGAACCACCTGCAAATAGAGACGTATGGATATATTTCACAGGTGACTGTGGTAGAAATAAATCACCTCTAAAAAAGAATGGAGACCCTATGGTGTATCTGTTGCTCTTCCCATGTGGAGAGGGTGGTTGGCACAAGTAACTGCAACATGGAGAAGAAAGAAGAAGAAATGCCTCCTCACACACTAAAACTCAGAGTAGGTACTCTAATCATGCTACTACACAATGTTATGCCATCACAGGCACTCTGCAGTGGAACGAGATTGACAATTCCACATTAACAAAGACACCACATAGAGACCCGTGTCATAGATGGGTTCAACTCAGATACTGTTCTCATTTCATCTGATACAAATATGCCTTTCAGATTCAAAAGAAGATGGTCTCCCCTACGTCTGGCTTTTCCATGACCATCAATCAACACGCCACGGGAACAATTTTGACAATTTGTTTATACCTTCCCGAAACCTTTATTCATTCTCAAGAGTTTGATCATTTGACTCATTGAGCGCCGTATCTGAGGATAATGAGACTTAATTGTGTTTGTAGTGAAATATGTGAATAAACGTGTTCAAAAGCACTAGGCCGCGTATGTTACACGGAGGTAGAGCAAGTTCTATCTGAATTTCCTTCTGCCAGGTTTTTCTTATTTCCTGTACTTCATTCTTTATCTCTCCCTTTTCTCAATATCTCCAAACTGAATCTTCATTGAACGAAACGCTTTTTCATTCTTACTTAGAAAGCTTTTTGAAACATTTTAAAATGTTTCCCTTTCCTTATTTCTCCATGAGTTCTTCTTCTTCTTATTCTTCTTCTTATTATTCTTATTCTTCTTCTTCTTATTATTATTCTTATTCTTCTTATTCTTCTTATTCTTCTTATTCTTATTATTATTATTCTTATTATTATTCTTATTATTCTTATTATTCTTATTATTCTTATTATTCTTATTATTCTTATTATTCTTCTTATTATTCTTATTCTTCTTATTATTCTTATTCTTCTTATTCTCCTCTTATTCATAAAGAATATTTTACAAACCTCTCTCTCACCTAAGTGCTTGGTTCATCAAACCACCTCCTGTACCTACAGCAACGCACACGCACACACACGTACAGTTCTGGCTATTCCTAAAATATAATATAATTTAAAGGATTTCTGTAAATGATGTTAATGTCACAAAATCCAATATTTGACTTCATTTAAATTATAAATCCAAATCATAGTTCCCTTACCTAAAGGAAGAACCATAATCTGTAAGCAATTGAATGGTTTCCCGGCCACAGATCATCAGCTGAACATCGTTCTTCCTCGAGGTTTCCATCCTTTCAGCCCAGGACCTCTCCAAACGGTGGGTCCACAACTTCGGTTCGTGGATCCACATCGATAGATTACCTGCATCACTGGATCCACAACCTCAGTTGTGTCCAGGCAGTCAGTCAACCCATCAATGGGACATCACGAATCATACTCTACTCAAGCTAGAGGATTTAATGTATTATCACATAGTAATCACAGAGTTAATCAATCCATCAGGAACACACTCTGTACAGAGCGTCAGTGCTGCCGAAGCGATCTCCTGGGCTATCAGGAACAATCCTGGATGGGTCGCCATTCCGACACAAGATACTCGAAAGGCTCGATCATCCCAACAAGCTGGTACTCATTTTGCCAACCTCGGAATAATGACAAGCTGAGTCAACCCCACCTGGTGTTGATTCAACAGAACAATTCACGTATTATCACGTAGTATGTCCATGTGTCTTTCAGCACACAGACATACTGACGAAAGAAACACTTAACACAGCCACTCAGCTTTGGTGGAGTTCCGTCACTTCCCGGGATCGTTTGGGTACCAGTGACATCATCACAATGGCGCCGCTTTTCTCACCGCACTCAGAGGGCCATTCCCTCAGGAGGAATTGCCTCCTAATGGTTGCCAACCTATGAGGATTGTCTGTTCTCGATCCTTTCAAATGCTGAACATCAAGCAAGGAAGCAGTACGTACCATTTTTAAAGTCTTTGGTTTGACCTGGCTGGGGTT
Source organism: Eptatretus burgeri (assembly GCF_056783735.1). NCBI lineage: Eukaryota > Metazoa > Chordata > Myxini > Myxiniformes > Myxinidae > Eptatretus > Eptatretus burgeri. The sequence continues at coordinate 195,857 of NC_140969.1, forward strand.
TGAACCACCGACCTCTCAGACTCAGAGCGGACGCTCTGACCATTACACGACCAAGTCTGGTCAAATCTTTGTCTCCCTATGTGCAATTTGGGAACCTAGAGAAGTCCAGTTTGCAGAGGTTGTCTGTGTCTGGATAGTTCACTTGTCACATGTGCTTCCCCATTAAGCCACCTCATGTGTGTTCGATCCCTTTTGGGGGTGGAACAAAATATAAATGTCTGTACTGGTTCATTGCCAGCATGGCACACTGCTCAAAGCATGGTGGCGATGTAAAGCCGGCTGTTCCCTCGTCCTTTTTGTTGAAGACAATAAATATCCCATAATAACTTTTGAACATAAAAAAGCCATTGTGTACTTTTACATCGTGCCGTGCTTCGGAAACACCACACACTGTTAATATCAAAAATATTATGGAAATTATTCACACCTCGGGATGATTAATCTATCTATAATTCCAGCAATCTCTGTCTCTGTCTGTGACCGCTGTTTCTCGACAACCACTGGTCCGATCTAATTGAAACTTGCCAGGTATATTGCTGGGGACCTGAGTATGTGCCTTTTCAAGGTTTGATATTAATCGGACAAGTGGTTCCCAAGTTATGGCCATTTATTTACCAAACCAATGACAGGACACGGTGCTATGACGTCACAATTCTTTTTTTTCCTTTTTTTTTTTTTTGCACGTATGGGCACGCATGTACGGGTACGTACTAGTAATAATAATAATAACAATATACTTACTGTGGTGAGAGCATGGCCGTAACACCGAACATCACGTTTTGATGCTACAATTCCAAAGGTGTCAATATTTCTCACCTGATAGCAATTTCCCCCTTATTAACAAAGTTAACACCAGACTCGGTGAGTTAATGGTTAAAGCATCCATTCTGAGTCTGTAAGCTCGGCCGAACCAAGTCATACCAACGACTCTAAAAATGGTACGTGCTGTTTCCTTGCTTGATGCTTATCATTTGCAAAGGGTAGAGCACGGACAAACAACCATAAGTTATCAATATTTGTGCAGGCTTTGATGGGCTGAATGGCCTCGTTCATTGAAGTTCCTTGAAAGGGAACATATTGTTGTCAGATTGTCTATTAACACAGACCGACTGAGTTGGAAGTCGAATAAAGGCAAATGCTAAAACGATGTTGAATGTTACTGCACTCAGGTCAGGTATGGGAGCATGTGCCAGAACAGCGCGTCGCTGCGTCCACTTTCCGCCGGTACTCCAGGGGCCTCCGTCTGGCCATCCCCCAGGCAGATGCCAGGCCCATCCCCATCTCCTTGAGATGATGGTCAACCTGCTGCAACCATGAGGCACGTGGTCGGCCCACTGGCCTCCTCCACTCATGAAACTCCCTCGCTGAGAGAATCTGGTGAGCAGGATCAGCGTCAGGAAAACGAGCCACATGTCCATACAGCCGCAGCTGACGCTCACGGACTATGCAGGTAACAAATCTCATCCGAGTCTCTCTCAGCAACCGCTCGTTGGACACAAAATCCGACCAGCGATAGCCAAGGATTCTCCGAAGAGACCTGGTACCAAAGGAATTAAGTCTCCGTCTCAGATCCTTGGTTAAAGTCCAAGTCTCGCACCCATAGAGCAAGACTGGAAGTACCAAGGACCTGAAGACTCGGACTTTCGTCCTCCCGCACAGGTACCGGCAGCGCCACACCCCATGATCCAGTGAATCCATGACTCCCCAGGCCCGACCCAGACGTCTATTGACCTCCGGCTCACAACCTGCGGAGACATGAATATCACTGCCAAGGTAAGTGAATCTATCCACGACCTCAACATCCTCACCACAAACAGACAGACAGGACAGCAGCATCCAAGATGTCACCGAAAGCCTGGATCTTTGTTTTGACCCAAGAAATCCGTAATCCCAACGGCTCCGACTCCTCATTCAGCACCTCGAGGGCCCCCAAGAGGATGTCTAAAGTCTCCGCAAAGATGACTGCATCATCTGCAAAATCAAGGTCCGAGATCTTGACATTGCCAAACGATGCACCGCAACTTGATCTCTCCGACATCCTCCCAAAAATCCAGTCCATACAAGTGCTGAAAAGTGTGGGGGCAAGTACACATCCCTGACGAACTCCAGTAAAAACTGGAAATAAGTCAGAGGCGGTACCACCACACTTCACAGCACTCTCAGTACCAGAGTAGAGTTCAGACATCAGATCGATCAGTTTCGGTGGCACCCCACGAAGACCAAGAATCCTCCAGAGGACATCCCGATTCACTGAATCGAACGCTTTACAGAGATCAACATAGGCTGCAAGCAGCCCCTGCCGAAACTCTCGTCTGCGTTCGGTGAGGACACGAAGTGCAAGGATACGGTCAATCGTTGACCTCTTTGGTGTAAAGCCTGACTGCTCTGGACGCTGGTGCTCAAGCAGATGGTGGCGAACCCTATCAAGAATTATCCGAGCAAAGACCTTGCCCGGCACTGAGAGCAGCGTCACCCCTCGGTAGTTGTTGCAGTCTTGGCGATCACCCTTCCCTTTCCAGAGAGGGACAACAAGGCCCCTCTTCCAGTCAGTTGGGATGATGCCTGTGTTCCAGGCAGAGCACAAAACTGCATGCAACGACGCGAGTGCAGCATTTTCACCAGCCTTGAGAAGTTCGGCATGGATGCCACAGATCCCTGGAGCTTTGCCCCGTTTCAGCTGGTTCACCGCAGCCCGTGTTTCCACAAGCGATGGTGGACCACAGTTGATTCGAGGGTCAGCAACAGGGATTGTAACACCCTTGACGTCCAACTCGACAGCTGGGGGATCAGCCTGGTACAACCGCTCGAAGTAACCGGCCCAGCGGGCCTTCACTTCAGACTCCTCTGTCAAGAGCCTACCACTCTCTGCTCGAACTGCAGTGCTCCGAGGGATGGGCTTGGATGAACGTAATGTGCGAATTCCCCTGTAAGCGGGACGAGAATCACCTGTCCACAGGTGATGCTCTACCCCCTCACAGATTCCTCGCACATAGGCCTCCTTGTCCACCCTCAGTGCACGTACAGTTTTACGCCTCAGCTCCCTGAACAGCTCAGCTCTGCCATTCAGCCTGGCCCTGCGACTCTGGTCAATGGTATCCAGTGTCCCTTGAGAGACAAAATTCTTCTTTGCCCTGCGGTGAACTCCAAGGCATCCACCGGCAACATCAAGGACGGTGGTCTTGAAGGTGTTCCACAACTCTTCAGGACCCCCCAAAGCACCCAGACCCCCCAAGTGTCCACTCAGCCTGTTTGCAAACTCCTCAGCTACTCTCTCATCCCTGAGCTTGCCAACATCCAGCCTCGGCTGGGATGGTACCATTCTCCAGAATTTAAGGTGCAGCTTTACAGTTGCTACAACAAGCCTGTGGTCAGTATTGAGGAACTGAGCACTCCGGTAGACCCTGCAGTTCTGGATCATCCTCCAACGACAGTCAATGAGGACATGGTCAATCTCCTTTGCCACACCGCCAGCGTTGGAATACCAAGTCCAGCGATGAGCTTGCGGGCGCTGAAACCATGAACCAGCCACCCTAAGTCCATGACTTCTTGCAAAGTCAAGGAACTTAGTGCTATTCTGGTTCATAGTTCCTGACCCATGGGGACCAACACACACCAGTAGGGTAAGAATACTGATTCTGGCTCACTTTTCCCCATGTAAATGAATGGGGGATTTTCAGCGATTTATATTTTTTTTCCCTAAAAATAAATCCCCTTTTTATCCCAAGGTATATTTATTTGTCTCCCCTTTTAACTTGGAGGTTGAACCTCATTGAATTGAACACCTGGGGGTTGAACAGCTCACTCATTGAACCTATAAAGATTTGTTCATTCTCAAATTCCTTCAATAGTTTAATTTTCTTTGCACAATAATCCCCATCTAAAATATTGACAAACAAAACATTTGAATCTTTATATTTTTTAAGATACCCCATTTGTGCCATTACGAAATGATAAACTTCTCTTAATGCTCTTGTTTGACCACCTCCTGAGCCACAGGTTATTTTTTGTTAAGCCCCGCCCACTTTTCTTTAAGCCCCGCCCACTTTTGTTAAGCCCCGCCCACTTTTCATGAGGTATTTTTTCTAAGCCACGCCCACTTTTCCTAAGCCCCGCCCACTTTTGCTAAGCTCCGCCTACTTTTCATGAGGTATTTTTTCTAAGCCACGCCCACTTTTCCTAAGCCCCGCCCACTTTTGCTAAGCTCCGCCCACTTTTCATAAGGTATTTTTTTAAAGCCACGCCCACTTTTCCTAAGCTCCGCCTACTTTTGCTAAGCCCCGCCCACTCTTACATCATTTCCAGTTCATCTCTGACTCACAAAGAAATCACTAGAAAATTACAGGATGTTATGGTTTTGAAAAATTTCCCAATGAAGGCTTGCCTAGGCTTGCCCAGGGAATTTCCAAAGGAAACCACACCCACCAGTCTTTCTCTATAAAAGCTTCAAACCCAGGCTCCATTTTAAACATTTGTTCTTGCTGGCAATGGTGTTCTGTGTGCTTGTCTCGAACTGTCTGTCTTCTATGGAACTAAACCTTCAAGTTGATGAACTGGATTCAAACCTCTTATCTATTGAGGTAAGATTTTTTATTTTCCTATTTTCAAACTTTGATTGAAGCATACTCATTTAATAATTAAATAACTTAATTAATACATTATTATTTTCTCTCACAGGAAATTGTGTCTGAAATACGAAATGAAAATACTGCTTTTGCTACAACTTGGGGGAAATTGTTGGCTTGGTTGAAGACCTTGAGTGGGATGACTTTGGTGTTCCTTGGAACTCTCTGTCTTCTATGGAACTAAACCTTCAAGTTGATGAACTGGATTCAAACCTCTTATCTATTGAGGTAAGATTTTTTATTTTCCTATTTTCAAACTTTGATTGAAGCATACTCATTTAATAATTAAATAACTTAATTAATACATTATTATTTTCTCTCACAGGAAATTGTGTCTGAAATACGAAATGAAAATACTGCTTTTGCTACAACTTGGGGCGAAATTGTTGGCTTGGTTGAAGACCTTATGAGCGACCAAGACCCACAGAACGAGTTCGTCCTTGATGACCCAACCAAAGAGTTATACCTTGGAGACCAACAAAATCCTGAAAAAGAGTTTTACAGCAATAGTACTCATTGTGAGTTATCAAGACAATACCCACTGAATAAGTTATACCTTGATGAGCCAGAATACAAGTTTTACCTTGGAGACTCACAAATTTTGAAAAAATCAGTAAATGAGTTCTGCCTTGATGGTTTAAATAACTACCTTGGAGACTCAGGAAAAGGGTTCTGCCAAGATGGTTCTAAATATGGGGCCTACCTTGGAGACTCACAAATTTTGAAAAATCAGTAAATGAGTTCTGCCTTGATGGTTTAAATAACTACCTTGGAGACTCAGGAAAAGGGTTCTGCCAAGATGGTTCTAAATATGGGGCCTACCTTGGAGACTCACAAATTTTGAAAAAATCAGTAAATGAGTTCTGCCTTGATGGTTTAAATAACTACCTTGGAGACTCAGGAAAAGGGTTCTGCCAAGATGGTTCTAAATATGGGGCCTACCTTGGAGACTCACAAATTTTGAAAAAATCAGTAAATGAGTTCTGCCTTGATGGTTTAAATAACTACCTTGGAGACTCAGGAAAAGGGTTCTGCCAAGATGGTTCTAAATATGGGGCCTACCTTGGAGACTCACAAATTTTGAAAAAATCAGTAAATGAGTTATCCTTAAGAGACTTTGTAAGTTGGTTTTACTTTGAATACTTGAAATGTGGGTTCTGGATTGATAACTCACAATGTGATACATATCTTGGAAACTCAACGGGAATGTGGTTATACCTTGAAGACTTGGAAAGTTGGGTTTATGTTGGACACTTGAAACTTTTTTGGGTGTTTTATTTATTTATTTATTTATTTATTATTATTATTATTTTATTTATTTATATTTTGGAGACTTTTGGAGTTGCTATCACTCTTTGGGATCTAAACCTATCGATGTAGTTCTTTGTCGGATGGTGCTTGATGGGAGCAAGATCAAGAAAGTTCTGGGAAGAAAGTGCAGGCTTACTCCCCCTTTCTACGTCATCAAACCTGAAAGCCTTAAAAGACAGAATTGGAAGAAGAAAAAAAAACGTAAAAATATATATATAGGTGGAAATCTCATTTTGAAAAAGACATTGTGTTGGGCGAGGATTGAGTTGGGGTTGAGATTTTGAATGTGAGGGTTGGGGTTGAGATTTTGAATGTGAGGGTTGGGACACACACACATACACACCAACAAACAAAGTTAAGCCTTGACTATTCAGTTGAGGATTCTGTGTTTGGGGTTCACAGATCTAAGAACGTCCCCCTTGACACACATTATATACTGTTATACACCTCGGACTTGGCCCTCGAGTGTCCACAACGGTGTATAGTAGGAGGGAGTGAAGCGCCAACCTATTGCTCCCATTGCACACACACACACACACACACACAAACAAAAGTTAAGCCTTGACTATTCAGTTGAGGATTCTGTGTTTGGGGTTCACAGATGTAAGAACGTCCACCCCTTGACACACATTATATACTGTTATACACCTCGGACTTGTCCCTCTAGTGTCCACAAAGGTGTATTATATGCTTAGTTTTGTCTTTTGTAATTCCTGTGAATAAAATGAACCTAAAATCTCTTCCCCTTCCAAATCATATATTTTATAAGTCCAAGGAACTGTATCTATTACATCAACAATTTTAAAAAGTTCTTTCGTCCATCGTTCAGTAAAACCCTTTTCAAAATGAGATTTCCACCTATATATTCTTACGATATCACCAACTTTGAACTTAGGTTTTCTGACATTAATCTCTTTTTCATATTTTAATTTTGTAAATGTTTCTGATGGCTTCATATTCGTTGACGTGTGAATCGTGTCATTATACTTATCCACAATATCCTGAATAAAAGATAACCATTGTTGTGAACCGAGTTGTGTGAATTTTTTATATAGTCTCTCTTTTAAGGTACGATTAAAACGTTCAACAACAACGGCGATCCTGTCATTAAAGGTACTGTATAATGTAATACTGTTATTTTTTAAAAAATTCATAAATGTCTTGTTATAAAACTCTCTACCCTCATCAGTCCACAATTTCTTAGGTTTTCTCTTACTTTTATTAAATATCTGTTGAAAAGCTAACATAAGAGTATTACCTGTTTTGTTTTTTAAAGGGACAACCCACGCATATCTACTCCTCAAATCAATAACGGTTAAAGCATACTTGTACCCCTTATCATTATTGAGTTCAATCAAATCAGCAGACCAGATATAATCAACTTCCTTGGAATAAACTTTCCTTCTCTGAAACTTTGTGAATATTGGTTTATGTAATTCATCAGCTAATTGCTCTTCAGTCTTAATGGCATCATTAGAGCCTATAAGTTTTTTGAATTTCCAAGTCCAAGTTTCAATTTAGCACTAATCATCTTCTTCACGATGAACCTATCAACTTTTTCTCTCAAGGTTGGATTTTGTATCAGAGACAAATTATATAACATTTCTCTATCGGCTTCATGCTTTTCTTCCAACGTTGTGGTATTCCCATAATCAATATCGTGTCTCATGCACACTTCATCAACTCTATTGATTGGTTTACTCCAGGATTTAGGATTGTCTGCCTCATCTAATCTTTTATCCAAGTTTGTGCCTGGACCACAGAAAGAATACCCTGGAAGATGTAATTCCCCTGGTATTCCAGTAGTTGTAAATTTACTTCCTGATAAAAACTTTTGTATATCTCCTCCGAGTTTGTGTTTGGAGATAAATTGATTTTTTTTTTTGAACCACACACCGAACATATACCTTTTTGTATAACCCTGTTATTTTTACTTTTAATATATGAAATATTTTTAGTATTAGTTTTCTTTTTACATTTGAGACAATAACTCATTTATTTATGAGAAAAATTTCTGCAGAGTGCAAAAACCTTTTTAGTTTCCACCATGCACATTTGAATCTTAATTTTTAAAACATAAAGAATCCTTAGAAATGCCTTCACTCTCTCCTCCATTTATTTAAGAAAAAACTTGAATTAAAATACATGTCTTCTCGATGTCGATAGTCTTGTCGAAAGTATTGTAAATAGACTTTTTAATTCTTTGTATTCCTCCCTGGTGAGATAAGTTAATTTCTTTAATACCTCTATTCTTTTTTGAATCTCACTGGTTTCCATATTTTGATATTTATTCATTCTCTCTCTTTCCTCCCTCTCTCTCTTCTCTCTTTCCTCCTTCTCTCTCTCCTCCTCCTCCTTTTCCTCCTCTTCCCTCTCTTCTTCAACTCCTTCCTCATCCCTTACTATACTTGAATCGTTTACACCCCATAGAATATTATACATATATTCATCAGGATTTCTTGTTATTCCTGTATCCAAAATAATTTTTTTACAACAGGATACCAATAAAATTTCTTTTGAATTTCTAAAAGAGCCTTACCTTTTCTTAACCTTATAATTTTTTCATTATTTAACATTCTAATTAAATCTAAAGTTGTTGGTTTATCAACATCAGCATAATGCCAATCTTTTATTGAAAATACCTCATTCTTATGTTGTAGAACATATTTATTAAAATACCGAATACCCTTTTCTTGAAGGTATGCTTGAACACAGAAATGATAATTTTCTTGAAGCCTTCTTGCTGTCATTTATGTATTAGAAATATATGTTAGAATAATATTATGGCACGAAACACCTCCCCATCTTCCCATAGTTAAATCATTTTGTATTTCCTTACTTATTATATATAATCCTGTTTTTTCTGTTTTCATGAGATAAACAAGGGCAAAACCATTATTATATTTACCCTTATTAAATTCTTTTTATTTGTTGTTTACTAATCGTGGCTCCACAAAACTCATTCTCGATACCAAGTGGATAATATTCTTCCTTACGAGACTGATTTAATTGTTCCAGGTCTTCGAGGTTAATTTTAAATGACCAATTATACCCTAAATCATTCATATCATACCCCCATTGTTCTATTCTCATACAAACGATACGCCCTTCTTTATAAAAATTTATTTTAATTCGAACTGTGAATTCTGTATGACCTGGAGATAATATCAACACTTCTGTATCTTTAGAATACACAGCCGTTTTATTTAAGTATATATATTGTGATAAATCGCTTAATCTCACCAAGTCATTTGCGTCAGTCGGGCTTGGATAATTTTTTAATTTATAAGCATTTTTCATGTTAATATTTTTGTTTATATTATATTTATGTCGTTCAGCCTGTGCCTTTGTGTAATAATTTGATAAATCAATATCCAGTTCTTGAGATACACCAAAGATAGAACCATCTTTACCAACATAAGTCATTTATATTAGATTAAAAATAATATCATAAAATTTTTTATTTTTGTTGAGTTGAAATAACACATATAGACATAATTGACCACAACACTTGGAATTTAATTCTTGGACTTGAAATGTTTGATAAACACCATTCTGTAAGAATTTTATGACTTCAACAGGTGGTGGAAGACCAAAACTATCAAAATAATATTTGTCTTGACGATTAAAAATACAAACCCAATGAGAACCGTTCCCATCATTATCTTCTAAGTTCATAATAATATTCTTTGTATGTTTCGACACATTTGTTAATTCATCTCTCATACAAATAACCACATTATGAATTTTTAATTTCTTACAATATTTAGCAAGTTGTAAATTTGATGTTGTATTCTTTCCAAATTCTTTCAACCACTCATCAATGCTCATTTATTTATTAGAAAGATATAATCCATTACCTCTTTTCGTTAATTTTACACCTGCTTGTGCTATAGAAGAAAGCATATCTCCAACTAACAATCTCGCTTTATCAGGCAGACCTTCAAGTTTTTCAGCAAAATCTACAATTACACCACTTCCACTAATTTGTTTCTCCAACTCTTTGTTATGTCTTTCCAATTCTTTTTGAGCCTGGAGTTGAGCCTTCCTTTCGTTGGCAGTTTTGACCGCTGTTGAAATACCACCCGTCAATGCTCCAACCGCACTTAAACCAGCAAATAAAGGAATTAGAAATGGGAGAAATCCTCCACTCGTCTCTCTTATTGAATATTTTTTCAACATTGGTTTTGTCATTTTAATTTTAAGTGAGCCAGTGTCATTCAAGATTTTAACCTGTTCTCTTGTGAGCAAAACATCAATTCTTACTGCTCCTTTTCTCTGAATTGTATTAACGTTAATCGTACAAGGCTTTTGATTTTGAACACAAGATGATAGTTTATGAAGATTGATTTGATTAACATATACCCCAGTTGGTACTTTGCCACTCATTTATTTAACAAAAAATTATGTGAGACTAATCATCACACCATTATCTGTATTAATCTGCAATTCTGTTTCTTCCAAAAGCAAACAATATGTATCAACTTCTTCACTCTCTCCTCTTTCAATGTATAGGGAAGTATCCACTCGATTAGACTTTATAGTTTCTTTTTGAGCGCTCAGGTCAAACGTATAGATTGTATACAAACTTTTAAATGCTGTCATATCCAAAATAGGTTCTTTATTTCCATTACTTTCACACACCTTTTGGTAAGACTTGTATGCTTCAGCAAAATCTTTTTTTCCCAATTAATTTCCAATCTATCTCGTGGATAAAATGTTCCATCTAGAGAAACGCGAAGTTGTTTCACCTTAGCATTATCACTCAATGCATTATTCTTATCAGTCGCAGTATCACCATCTGGCTTTTTAAAAATGATCCACAGATATCGTGGCTTTCCTTCCAGAACACCCAAATTCCACGTGTAAGTAGTTTGATTGAGTTTAACGTGTTGACATCTTCTTTTGAGGTATGATACACTGAGTGGTTTTTTTGAGTTAAGTCTTCGATTCAACATCTCTTCTGTTTTAAGATTAGGAGTATATTCACTGATATACCAACTCATCTCCTCAATTACAAATTTATTCTGATCACCAAAAGCATTACCAACACCAAAAAGCAATCTATTTTCATTATCATTCCTTTGTAGTTGAAATCTAATTTTAAGACCATACAGAACTTTATCATAATCACAAAATCCAAATATACCTTTAAGAGGAACTGCCACAGTAAAACTATTTTCTGCTTTTGTATCATCATTATACATTCCTTTCCTTTGAATATATCCAGGGTCTGTGTTTGTTCCCGTTGACATATCAGGAATAAAACCTTCGACAGACCCCTTTCCCATTCTATCACTGAATGTATAGAGTGTAAATTTCATCATTTCAGATACAGCAGAGACATAATCAACCGCTTCAACTTCTTGTGTTCCAATATACAATCGCACACTATCAAACATTTTCCAGAAGAAATCATTTACAAGTGTAGCGTTTGTGTTATTCCCAGCCTTAGTGAATTTAAATTTACACAACAAGAAACTTTCGGAGAGATTCAAATAGGTTTGTTGATTATTTATTTCAAAACTTTTTGTACCATTTGTATTCCAGTCTGTTCCAGTTATTGCATTTACCTTGAAGTAATCTTCTTTTTAGTGGAGTTTGAGATAATAATAGTATCATCCAAATCATAGATACTATCAATTGCTTCCATACTTGTATTTATTTAGGAAAAAAGATGTTAAAACTTTTGAAACCCTGATCCAAGTATTTGAATTATTTTCTGTCGTTCTTGGGGGGACAACTGAGTTTTACCTTTCTTAATTTCTTTTATTGCTTGTAATTTATGAGATTCTTTCTGAGCATCTTTTATACTCTTTACAGCACCTGCTACATTTCCCACAGCAGAAGCAGTTGAACCAATTAGGTCTTTATGTTTAAGAATAGTTGAACCAATACCCATGAGAGTATCAATTATCCCATCTCCTCTAAATTGATGTCCAACACCCCTTTGTCTCTTAGGTTTATAGTATCCTCTACCAAGATACATACCTTCACCCTTGTAGTACGGGGAAAGGAACATCCCATCCCCTGTAATTATTTTATATTTTCCCAACTCGTGCTTCCTCACAATAACCATCGTATTTATTTATTGAAAAACTTCACGTAGGTGAATTCTGATGGATATAACTTCTCCATTAAAAGAAATCACACGATTATCTTGGTCGGTTATCCTAAAATTTACTCTGTGTATGGTTTTTCCTGACACAGGTAGATAAACCAAATTTTTAGGCTCCATATTGAATTTATAACCAATTGGGGTTGAGTATGCGCTGAATGAAAATATTGTATTTGTTTTTAATCCATCATTATAAGCACCATCAATCAAATCACAGTGAATTAACACCGAATTTATTCCTGAGGATATTTGAATGACATTATCACTGTAAAACGTCCCATTAGTTTCAATCTTTTTTGAGGAGAAACCTAATAACTCTCTAAATGAATTATCAATTGTGAAATCAACCTTGTAGTTATTTTTAACTTTAATCGTTGATTTTGAAGTATGTTTTTGAATGTTTATAACAATATTTTTTGGTTCATCACCCTGTTCTTTCATAAGACGAGCAATTTCGGAAGATATTTGAGAAATCTCGTATGCTCCGGGTGAGACTGTTATCGTTTTGTATCCACTTCCCGGATTATAACTAAACTTGTCATTTTTCTCGGTTATATTAAATAAGGTATTATAAGTCTCCATGGACAATAAAGATGCCTCATATTCTTTTGTTGTGTCAAGTTGTAGTGGGTATGGGAATGAAGATGTGTGGTCGCTTGTTGTGAAATTAAAACTCAGGATTGTGCTTCTCATCTTATTTAATATGAGTTAAAATGTCTTTATATTGAGATTTATTAATTATTTTCATGTTCATCAACTGGTCTAAAATGGCTGATGCTTCATTAAAACAATTGTTATTTCCAGCCTTCTTACTGCCGAACAACAATAACAGTCTATTAACTAATTGCGATGGGTCATTTGGAAGAAAACTAATACCTGAACCAAGGATACTTAAAGCCTGAATAATGTGTTTCTCCTTCTCATTCTTCCTACTTTTACCAGAAAGAATAACCTTATAATTTAGAGTGTTCAGCAAATCAATATATACTCTATCATCATTATTTTCCATATCCAATGGTTTATCAATATACTTTGATTCATCCCTCACAGTTGAACCTTGTCTTCCATCTTTTGTGAGAAGAAACATTAATCTCGGAGTTAGTTTAACAGGGGGTTGAGCAGAACTTAAGAACCTTAATTCATCATTAAATATCAATACCTTTTCTTGAACAAGATGAAATATTGCTGGTTGTTCTGTTGGAATGAGTCCTGCTTTGGTTTTTGAATCTGCTGAATATTCATTGTTTTGAACAGCATTCACAATATAATCAGCGGGTTGATTAATCTCTTCCAGTTGTTGAAATAAACCTTCATCATCATATTCTAATTCTCCTAAATGCTCTAATTCTTCCTCCGTCATTTGACTGAAATCTTTTAACATTTGAAGCTTTCTAGGAGTATATTCTACTGTGGGAACTGTGGAAACATCTTTCATTTTTTCTTGGGAAGTTTTTAAAAGTGGTTTAAAAAATTTCTCTTGTTTTTTTTCAAATGCTTCTTCGCCCGTTAGTTTCTGTCTGCGTTTCTTCTTTATGTCTTCCTGTTGTTTTACAACTTTTGAAACCAACTCTTGATGTTCCTTAAATCTTCTTGCTCTTTCTTTTGTATCCATTTATTTATTGTAAAATATCATTTAATGAATTGTAAAGATCAACAGGGAAATTTTCCTTTTCTTCATCATTCAAGTAGATGTGTTCAAATAAATCCTTTTCTTTAAATATTTCATCAAATTCTTTATTAACATTAATGCGAGTTGTAATTTCTTCTTCACTAATCCTTGCATCTCTGCTTTTCATACGTTTGTGTTGAGTTTCTTCATCAACATCAAAACCGAATGATAAAATCTTCACTCCGCTCAGATATTTAATAATTTGTCTCGTTCCTTCTGGATTAGTTTCTAATATCCCAACACCACCAGATTTTAGTTTCTTTAACTCACTCTTACAATGTGAATATTTTGTTATACCAAGAGAAACCTCCTCAAATATTTGTCCTTCATTCCTCAATCGCATATGTTCCTCCACTGAAATATAGTGATAATCTTCACCTTTTACTTCTCCAGGTCTTATTGCTCTAGTTGTTGTTGATACAATGCGTATCACGGGGTGTTTTTAAGTAAATTTACAATATTCTCATTTGTACTACACAAGAACCTTGATTTATGAAAGTTTTTTCCAGAAGCAGATTTACCCACAAGATTTATAATAATAGTTGTCATTTATATATGTAGTTGTTTATAAAACAAAAAATATATCCCTTAATATCTCATCTTGTTTCACAACAATATATTTATATTTTTCAGTCGTGTGCTTCATATAATCCTCAAATTTCTTTTTACTACATAATGTAGAACAATTATCTCTCCAAAAATTATTGATATCTATTGAATTTAACTTGAATAAAATAAAAGTATTAGCATTGTTTCTGATGGAACGACGAGGAAGTTGAAAGTACGATTGACTAAGATAAATACAATTACAAGAAGAATGTCTCCCTCTTGTGTAGTAGCTGTCCATTACCGTTTGGTTTCTCTCATTAACACAATCATCAAAGATAACGAGGTTCTTTTTTGATTTATCCAAATCTTGGGGAGACGGTATATCATCCGTATTATCACTAAGAATACAAGTTATAAGATTTGATTTCTTTTTACATCTCTGTGTATCACAAAATAGTTGAATTATATCTTCAATGTTATAATCATTTAGGTTTTTTTGACGTTTAAATAAACCTATTATATCTTCTTTTGAAGACCAGCATTAAAACCTTGTGAGAGTAGTTGATACTCTGGTTGAAAACTCGACTTTGTGAAAATTATTAAATTATCATAATCTAAAAAGTTGGGAGTGAGGAGCATTTTTAAAAGTAAGCAGGTTTTTCCACATCCACTTGAACCAACTATGAGACATCTTAATGAATTTGGGAGATTTTTATGGTTGTTAAATTTTATCTTATTTTCCCAAATAGGTAAAAAATCATTCATTTATATATTTGAAAAACAGGTTATTTAATTTATTATTAGCTTTTTTAGAAACTCTATATTTTATCCTAAGTTCAGGTTTAATTTCAAGATAATCCATTATTTTATTTATACAATATCTTGTGTTGATATTTCCCTGAAAATTACATCCATGAATAATATACAACAACAATCCTTTGAACATTTCTCTTATACGTTCAGTTTCTTCCCTTGTAAGGAAAGGTGTGTTATCATCCTCATACTTTACATTCATTTCTCTAATCAATCTTGTAAAGTAATTCATTTTTGGTGTAAATCTAAAAGAATTATTTTCCTTTTTATATTTTTTATTATCATTAATTAGAAGATAATCACAGAATATACATTGTTTATAGGCTTTTGACTCTGTGTTTAATCCCTGTCTTTCACACGCAGGACAATTCTCAAATTTGTCATATGGAGAATCAGGAAAGTCAAGCATATTTATAAAGTAAAACTTTACTTAAACTGAAATTCATCTATACTTTCAGTTGTATATTACCATCGATATCGATATACTTTTTTCATTATCAGATTCAACGACAACATTTTTTATATTAAAGGTAATTTTAAAATTATCGTTAACTACTATTGAACGAAATGTCATTTCACCTGATATATTAACATCTTTCATTTCATCAAGATTTACATCTTTAGGGTTGTTGAAAAAAATACAAATTTCTCCTTGCATATTACAGATGGTCTTATCTTTTCTTTCTAAAGCTTCATCCATAAGGTTTTTGTTCTTTGATACTTTTTCTTGTTTCATTGCTTTTTCTAGTTTTGAATATATTACTAGAAGGAGAGGAGAAACTTTTGTTAGAGATACTTTAATTGATGTTCTACCAGGTATACTAAAAGCCCTTCCACTGAAGGAAATTGAAGAACTCATATTATTTACCATAATAGTTTTTATCCAATAGTTGTTATATTTATCTTTGTTCAATTTTACATCCTTGACATATTTCTCAGTATCTTTAACAGATGAAGAGATTGATTGAAACTTGTCTTTTGTGTCTTGAAACATTGTATTTATTAAGTGAAAAAGTTGGAGGATAAAATGTTTTTAAGCACAGATTCACCTATAAATTAAACGAAATTTTCATCAAGAAAATTTTAGTTTAAGCAAAGTTTTATTCTATAAATATGGTGAATACAACGTACTGCGATGTTTGTAATCACGAATATAAACATTATAGAAAACACCTCCGAACCAACAAACACACATTTAATCTATTTCATCAAATATCTCCTCTTGAGTTGGAAAGAAAACATTGTGATATCTGTTCAAAGGATGTTTTGAAGAGTAGTTATAATCAACATCTTCAATCACAAAAACACAAGAAAAATGAGTTTAAAGTAAAGGGAGACTATTATATTAAAAACACTGATGAGGCATTTAAAGGGCATATAAAAATAAGGATTTTTCAATTTGGAGAACCCGGTCCATCATCAATAGCTGAATCAATTGAAATAGTGAAACCCGATGTTGAAAAATTTATTAAAAAGACATTAAAAGAAATAAAAACTTTAAAGTTTTATATGGGAGTGAAAATGAATATGAAAAAGACAAGATGAAGAACAAACTCCTTATATGAGAACAGATCTTCATTTTATAACATCATTTCAAGATTTTTTGAATAGTGGGGTTTATGAAGAACTATCAAGACAAGAGGAGGATGTTGATAATACAGTGGTAGGAAGTGGATTCAATATTAAAAAATCATCTTTTTAGATATACACATTCTAAAATCAAACCCTCTTAAAGCTTCTTCTTATATTGAATTACCAAAAGAAATAAAACTAAAGAAGGCAGTTGTTAATATTAAGAACAATGATAATAAATGTTTTCTCTGGTCTGTTCTTGCTCACTTACATCCACCAAAATGTAATTCAGAAAGAGTAAAACAATATATGAAATATGAGAATACCTTGGACATTAAAGATTTTAAATTCCCAATGCCATTAACAGATATTCCTAAATTTGAGAAAAAGAATAATCTTTCTATTAATGTATATGGATTAACGGATACAAACAAAGTTCAAATATTAAAAATTTCAAACAACTATAAAAATGAAGAAACACACATTGACCTTTTATATTTTAGTGTTGGAAAGAATTCACATTACACATACATCAATAATTTATCAAGATTAATCTCTTCTCAGGTATTCAGAACAGCAAACAAAATATATCCTTGTAAGCGATGTCTTAATTCATTTCATACAAAAGAACGATTAGAACAACATTCAAAATATTGTAGTAATCATAAATCAGCTGTAATTACAATGCCTAAACCTGGTGAAAAGATTTATTTTGAAGATTATAATAAATCTATCATGCACCCATTTGTGATATACGCTGATTTTGAATGTATCCTTAAAAAGATAAATACTGCTTCTCCTAATCCAAAAGAACCATATACAAATAAATATCAAAAACATATTCCTTGTGGTTTTTGTTATTATATCAAATCATCTGTTGGAGAAAAGTATAACAAACTTGAACATTATCGTGGAAAAAATGCTTCACAAGAGTTTGTAAAACGATTAGAAAAGGATTGTATAAGACTCACTAAATTAATGAAAGAAACAAATGAACCGATGAAATTAACCAAAGAAGAAAAATTAGAATTTAGAATGAACAATATCTGTCATATTTGTGAGGGGGAAAATAAGGAGTTTAAAGTTAGAGACCATTGTCATCTTACTGGTAAATATAGAGGTCCCGCTCATTCCTGTTGTAATCTTAATTATAAATTACCTTCTTTTATTCCAGTCTTTCTTCACAACAGCGCCAACTATGATACACATCTATTTATAAATGAACTTTCAAAAACACCAGGGAATATTTCTGCTATAACAAACACAAGTCAAAAGTATATTTCATTTTCAAAAATGATATTCACAAAACCTATAACTCGTATTAGGTTTTTAGATTCTTACAAGTTTATGGGAACACCACTAGCCTACCTCGCATCAAATCTAAGCTCCACAGACTCTTTTCCAAATCTTAATTCATTCTTTCCAAAAGAGGAAATTCTCACTAAAGAGGAAATTCAGATTAAAGATGAAATTCTGATTAAAGAAGGAATTCTTACGAGAGAGGAAATTCAAACAAGGAATGAAATTCAAAGTAAAGAGAAAATTCTTACAAGTAAGGGAATTTATCCTTATGATTATATGGATTCATTTATGAGATTTAAAGAAACACAACTTCCTTCAAAAGAAAGTTTCTATAATAACCTTTATGAAGAAGAGATAAGTGATAAGGAATATAAACACGCACAAGAAATATGGAAAATATTTAAGATAAAGAACCTTGGAGAATATCACGATTTATATCTAAAAACAGATGTTTTATTGTTAGCTGATGTGTTTGAAGCTTTTAGATCACTCTGTCATAATAAAAATTGTTATGGATTAGATCCTGCCCACTATTTCACAGCTCCTGGTTTAGCTTGGAGTGCAATGTTGAAAATGACAAAACAAGATATAGATTTAATCAGTGATGTGGATATGCTTTTGATGATTGAGAAGTCCAAGAGAGGTGGAATATCACAAGTATGTTCAAAAAGATATGCTAAAGCAAATAATAAATATCTCCCAAATTATGATAGTGAAAAAGATAGTAATTATTTGATGTATTTTGATGCTAATAATTTGTATGGATGGGCAATGTCTCAATCTCTACCTTATGGTAAATTAGAGTGGGTGGAAGAAAAGAATTATGAAAAGGCTTTGATGAATATTGTTATTTCTTCTCAAGAGGAATTGAATGACGAAGAAGAAGGTTATTATTTTGAAGTTGATTTGAGGTACCCGAGTGATCTTCATAATAAGCATAAAGATCTTCCTTTTGCATGTGAGAAAGAAACTCCAAAGAAAGAATGGTTAAGTGATTATCATAAAAGTTTTAATATTAAAGGTAAATCAACAGAAAAGTTATTAACAACATTCTATGATAAAGAGGGATATGTTTTGCATCAGAGAAGCTTAAAACAGTTTTTGAGAGAAGGATTGAGAGTAGCTAAAATTCATAGAGTTTTAAAATTTAAACAAAGTCCTTGGGTGAAAAAGTATATTCAATTCAATACAGATATGAGAGCAAATACAAAAGTAAAATTTGAAGGGGACTTTTATAAATTAATGAATAATGCTGTATTTGGAAAGACTATGGAAAATGTTAGAAACAGGCAAAACATTAGATTCGCAACATCTTGGAAAGAAGCTTCGAGATTGATAAATAAACCAAGTTTTGAGAGAGAAGAGGTTTTTTCAGAGAACTTTTCTGCAATTCATATGAAAAAGGAAAGTATTGTAATGGATAAACCAATTTATATTGGAACAGCAGTTCTTGATTTATCAAAGATATTGATGTATGATTATTTGTATAATGACTTAAAGAAAGAGTATGGTGAAAATGTTTCATTGTTGTATATGGATACTGATAGTTTTATCCTAGATATAAAAACTGATGATGTTTATGAAGATATGAAGAAAAATATTGGAGTATATGATACAAGTAATTTCAGCAAGAAGAGTGAGTTATTTTCCAAAAAGAATGAAAAGGTTATTGGTAAGTTTAAGGATGAGTTGGGTGGAAAAGTAATGAGTGAGTTTATTGGATTGAGAGCAAAGGCATATGCTTATAAGTATGGTGAACAGATTGATAAGAGGTTAAAGGGAATAAAGAAATATGTAATAAAGAAATCAATAACTTTTAGAAATTATTATAATTGTTTGATGAATAAGAAAGAAGAATATAGGAAAATGAATACAATAAGAAGTTATAAACATAACATATATAGTGAAGAAGTAAATAAAAAGGCATTAGGAGCCTTTGATGATAAGAGATTTATTTTAGATAATGGAATAGATTGTGTTCCATATGGATATTGTATGATAGAGTGTATAAAATAGATTATGTTTTAACGATGGGAAGATGGGTTAGGGTTTTTAAGGGCTACCGCCGCGTTTTTTCACAATATATAAATGGTTAAACCAAGTATTAATCAAACTAAAGAGTGGAGAAAATCTCAGTCTTGGTATATAAATGGAAAACATAATGAATGTGAAAAATATCAAATAAGTCTTATTGAAAAAATAACTAAAACAAAGGTAAATAAAACAAATAAGCGAATTAATTTAAAAACTAGTAAGTTAGAGGATGTAAAGAAAAAATGAATATCCTTGAATGGACTGAAAACTTTGATGGTTATCAATTGAACAATGAAAAAACAATTTACTATAATCTCAAAATGATATGTGGCTCAGGAGGTGGTCAAACAAGAGCATTAAGAGAAGTTTATCATTTCGTAATGGCACAAAAGGGGTATCTTAAAAAATATAAAGATTCAAATGTTTTGTTTGTCAATATTTTAGATGGGGATTATTGTGCAAAGAAAATTAAACTATTGAAGGAATTTGAGAATGAACAAATCTTTATAGGTTCAATGAGTGAGCTGTTCAACCCCCAGGTGTTCAATTCAATGAGGTTCAACCTCCAAGTTAAAAGGGGAGACAAATAAATATACCTTGGGATAAAAAGGGGATTTATTTTTAGGGAAAAAAAATATAAATCGCTGAAAATCCCCCATTCATTTACATGGGGAAAAGTGAGCCAGAATCAGTATTCTTACCCTACTCACACCTCATAACCATCCCTATCAGTTCCAGTCGATGCATTGAAATCCCCCAAGACTAGAAGTGTATCTCGTCTGGGGCACTGATCAACCACAGACTCGAGTGTGGCGTAGAATGTGTCCTTCACGGTAACATCACTCGCCTCAGTCGGAGCATAAATAGAGACCAGGGAAATGACACCTAAGGAGTGACGAATCCTTAATCTCATAATACGCTCGTTGACCGGTGTTACCTCAATTATCATTGGGGTCAGCTTATTGGACACAGCTACAGCAACTCCTTGGGTATGGTAACCATCAGAGCGACCAGACCAATAGTAGGTGTAACCACCCACCATTATCTCGCCGCAATCCGGTCTCCGAACCTCAGAGAGAGCTGCAATCCCGATGTCCAAACGCTTGAGCTCAGATGATAACAGAGACAGGTGATCATCCTCTCTTAGGGATAGGACATTCCAGGCACCCACCCGAAGGGACCGCCTCAGGTTAACCCAAGGAGACCGCCGTCTGGTGGACGACACCTCAGCACCACTCCGACACACTCTCCCGCAATCTGACCCAGGGATGTTACCCCGTGGTTTCCCTCCTATCAAAGATTGGGGGTCCCGAAGGCTTTGCCCCAATCCCATCATCCGGTGAGCTGCCCTGCGAAGGGAAGCTGCACAGGAGGTACTCCCACGGAGTGGGTTTTCAGATTTTTTTGCGTTTTTGCGTTTTGCGGAATGAAGCGTTTTACGGTGGCTGGAGTGCAAATCCTGCCACCAACCTCCTAATAAGAAGTAACCCAACTGCAGGAGGACGTCCGCAGACACAGTTGGGCACTAGATATGGATGGCCGTTGGCTCACAAGGAGCTCCTCCGCCCTTTGACAGGTTTTGTTTTTATCCTGCTGGGTGTCCATATCCAAACACCCTCCTCACCAGAAAACCTGGTGGGGGAGACGGTTTAGTCGCCGACAACCCGACCATGGAACAGGTTAGTACAGGTTTACATGGTACCTGTAGCAGGTCACAGATCGAACCTGACCTGACCTTACTGCACTGCATTCAGAAAAATACTATTTAGGGTCTATTCAAAAATTACGTACTGTGTGGGGGTAGGGGGAGCAAATGTCTCAGTGTTAGTGAGTGCTATGGGGGAGGGGTGAATCCAGTGCTGTTACATAACACTAATTCAATCAACAAAACTGGCATCACTTCCCTGAGAAGACGTTATGTTTTGTATATTCACGTCCTTTAAATAAATTGTCGGATTTTATTATAACTTGTTTTTATATCACCAAGGTATGTACAAAATATCATGTTATAAAATACTAATAATGAAATGTAAATTGCAAAAGTACAAAATTAATATAATGTTGTTGGTGCAGTTTTGACGACTATCCCATCATTGCTTTTTCCACAGACACTTAATCTCATTTGCAAATGAAAACAATTGAACATATTTACAAACGATTGCATCACTCCACGTGATTGGTCCGATGGCATCATTACAGCGATTCCGAATGCTGCTTCGTCTTGACGGTACACTGTATACCTTTACTTTTTCAAATATAGTTCGTGGTAACTAAAAAATAAAACAACGGAATAATAGCATCCCGAGATTAAGGTATGAAATAGGGGGGGGGGGTGTGTCTTCATCTTGCATTCCATCATATTTTAGGGGGTGTCGGTTGAAACGTTACAGGAGTTTGGGGGGTGTCAGATTTGGGCAAAAATGTGTTATGTAATTTTTGAATGGCCCCTTACAAAACCCCAAGGATCGCCCAATAGGCAAGTCAAATTTGGCGGTCGATCGTGCATGGAAGGCAGAAAGGCGGAAAAACGTTTCTAATAATTTATATTGATTTATGTACAATGTATTCGGGGAAAATGAGTAGACAGGACAATATAAATAAATCCGGCACAAACCAAGCAGTCAACAGACACACGTTGGGATGAAGAAAAGAAACACAATCATACTGTATATACGATTGAATGGGCGGCCATTTTTTCCACCATATTATCCCTCTATATGGAGTACTACCATACTCCATGATGGGAACTAAACCTGTTTTAGCACCAAAATACCAGTTTCACGCAGTGAAGGGGAACACAGGTGAGAACTTGAGGCAGGCATAAGGTGATCTCTGCGTCTGCTATGTCCCGTGCAGGCTGGTGTGGGACAAGGCGAAGTGTGTGTGGCTTGGGGCTGGAAGGCGAAGAGGAATGACGGGCGATGAGGAGCTGTCCATTATGTTGAAGTCATCCTTCTCTGTCTCTGCCTCACTGCCCGAGACAGAGCCATTGTTCCTCTGATGTTCAAATACTCAACTGCTGTTCACACGTGAAGACACAGCCCTTTCCTCCTTTGGGACCACCTTCATATGCGGCGGGTCCCATTATAGGCTGCCCGCATTCAGTGGGTGGCGTCATCTTCTGGGACGTTCTGCCTTGTGAGGTGATCCTTCACAAATGCATTCCGCCCTCAGCCAGGGCTCCGTAGCTTACTTTATCACCATGGCTTGTGGTTTGCCAGCCAAACAGTCCATGTTGCTTCCTATAAAGTGGCAGGTGCCACAAGTCCTCCACTTGGTCTCACCTGTCACAGGAGGTTTTACGCAATACAACAGTTACCCTATTCTGAGTTAAGGTTTATAATCGCCACCTCATTGGTGCGCGTTTAACGATACCTCTAACCTCTGACAGTTTTCCTGATACAGGCATACATCTAAGCTACTCGATTCATATAGTCAATACTATGCTTAACACAATCTATCTATGGACCTCCCCCCCAATCCCATGTCACATTATGATTGCGTGGATGGACATAGTGGGTAATGGGAGTAAGATTGAATAGATATTTCATAAACAAATGTATGGCGTACGTGTTTTGTTTCTGTGTGAAGTTATAGGACAAGTGTCGAAGAGTGTTTTAATTGCAGAATCAAACATGCCCCGATATTATGTATGTGTCTGCCCATACCATTCCCACATGTTTATTCTGTAAATAGTTCCCCTTTCGAATCTTGTCTATATGTGCTTTTAACCTTCTCGCCTTCTCGAGCATGGACCGGTACAGGCGAATGGCCTGAGGGGTGCATGAAGGGACCCAACAAATGTTGCCTTACCCACTGATGAGGGGTGAGAGAACCCTCTTTAAGCCATGTCTGCTCGCTAACATTTTTTTTGTATACCTTGTCGAGGCTCGTATGAGAGCTAACACACAACGCACAACAAGGGGGGGCATTAGACGAGAGTGGCGGGAGTGGGAAGGACAAAACAGTGGTTAACAGACATTAGGAGATCTGTGGACGGAGAGGGATGGGGCAGAGGACACGGGGTATACAAGATGGACATTACAGGGACTTTCAGGAAGGAGAGCAGGGAATTTGAAGGAGGTGTGTTTGGGGTGGATTAACGGGGATAGAAAAGATCGAGGTTTTTGGATGGTGAAGATAAGAGGGGGTGGTGAACAGCTGTTTTGAAGGCCTGGAGGGAAGAATGGGATTTAATAGAGTGAGGGAGTTTATTCCAAAGGTGGGGAAAAAGAGGAATGAAAGAGTGAAGGTGAGCAGTGATTCATGATTTTGGTAGTTTTACCAGAAGGGGGTTGTTGGCGGACCTTGAGCGCCCTGCGGAAATGTCGTGCCCTGCGGACATTTATGAAAGGCAAAGCGCAGCACAGATCGCCCTTCTTCTTCTGCCCTTCTGTCTCTTCTTCTCGTGTTTCTGCTTCAGGCTTTGTGAGATGATTTAGGGCTGCTCGCTCAGGAGGGTTGTGGTTAACAGCTCTGAAGCATCAGCGCTGCAAGGGGGAAACTGGACCAGAATGAGGAGAAGTTCCATGCTCCCAAAACAGTACCAGAGAAGATGAAGTATGACCCAGCAAAAAGCTCAATGGGAGCCTGGACCAGGATGTGGTGCATCTTGCCTGCATAAAGCTCACCACTCCCACTGTAACTACAACCACCACACACACAAACATAGAGTCTGAACAGATTTCTTTCAGTCTCATCATCCTCTATCTGTCTCCCATTTGTGAGTGTGTGGGCTGCATGGTATCACGTAAGTTGATGGGATTATTTGTGGGCCCTGTGGTTATATTAAGGAACGGAATTTTCCTTCATTGTAATATTGTTTCTTTGTCCCCCCCCCCCTACCCTTCTCTTTTTAATAAACCCTGTTTTATAACAGTGAAGTGTTTGTTTGGAGAGCAGTGTGGAATTGGGGATGGTATACCGACCGCAGTACAAGTACAGCTGTGACTGTTGGGAATTGGTACAAAAACCCATCATGAGGAGGGGACAAACATGGTGGTTCGTTGAGGGTCTCGCTCGGCTCCGAATGCTTTTGAACCGACGAATGCATCGTAGGTAGTCAGCTCGTTGGAGTTACTGTTATGAAACCAAAGTGAGGTTACTTTGAGCTTTTCTGGCGGATGTCGTACAGTCCCAAGAACTACCTCTTGTTCGAGTGGTAAATGTACAGGTGTGAGATTTGACCTCATGTCCACCTGGGTCACCGTTTCAACTTACTACTACTAGTACAACTACAACTACTGCACTGCTACTTCTTGTATGGCTCCAATTATTCCCACTCTCATGTTGGGTCAGCTGGGGAAAGTTATTGGCTCAAGTCTTTGACTAGTCAGGCCTAACATAAGACTGACGGTGATTTGTGCGGGAATTTGTAATTTGTGCAGTTTGCCAGGGATAATTTACTGACTTCCTGAAAAACACTGGGAGCTCCATCCATACATCCATTGGGAGCATACTCTGTGCAGAGCGTCGGTGTTGCCTAAGCAGTCTCATTGGCTATTGGGCACAATCCTGTATGGGTCGCCATTCCGACTCAGGATACCAGCAAGCTGGCACTCATTTTGTCAACCTCGGAAGGATGACAGGCCTAGTTTAACCCCACCTGGTATTAATTCAACCGCTGAGCGGGATTTGAACTCAGGACCCGAGGATCCCAAGCCCGCCACACTTACCATTAAGCCAACACCAGGCAGACTGGGAGCTCGAAAAGCTACCAACTAATGCCAGCAGATGGGACACACAGTTTATCTTCCATCCAAGAGACGACATACATTATGATGCAACACCCTGCCCGTGGAGTATCAATTCGACAGATTATTGTTGGGTAGGGAATCAAATCCAGGCTGGACTTCTCAAAGGTAAGTGTGCTACCTCTTACCATCCTGTTCAACTCTTTGTTGTCATTTATTAACAAAAGTGCTGGGGATTCTTTTGTTTCTTTGTATCACTTCCATTTTCTGCAGATTCTACTGCGATACATTTTAGTTGTGTTTGTGTAAACCCCCCCCCCCCCCCCGTCTTAAGCCTTTGCAACACCAGGATATCTAAGCACTCCAATTAGCCCAGAATAATTATGGTTGTAATGGAATATGGCCAATAGTTATGATGCAATGACGTATCTCCTTGTGTCATTTTTTTATTTTCAGGGTTTTTGAGACAGTTCGGTGTTGAAGAAGCAACTGAAATAGCAATGTTAGAGACTTTCCTAACAAGACTGTAAAATAATATTCATTGCTGAGCAAACGACTCGAGACTTCCATGATCTTGCGTTATGCCTCGGGGTCAAATCATGTCTCGAATACCATGAGTGGTGCTTCGTAAGAGAAGGTTTTAAAAAATGGAATCATTTTGTAAGTTGATTTAATGGAACGATCTTAAATTGAGACAAACGTGCTTGAACTTCAAATCCAACATGGGATATTTTACAAAATTTGTTGCTGATACTCCAAAACTCTCTTATGTATCCCAGGTGGGCTGATATATGATGTTGCTGGGTTGGTTGTATGACACAAACATCCTGGGACAAAATGCATTTGGACTAATTTATAGATCCCCTTGTTGTGTGTTTTCTGACATCACAAAGTAACGCTATTGATGCAGCCTCACATGTAACTATGGTGCAAGAAGGTGAAATCAATGTATCAGTTGACAGGTAATCAGCAAAGTGGAAGTCATACTCTCTTCGGAGGCTTTGGCACTTAATTTTTTTTAATATCTCTTGATTGAAACTGGAAATATCAACTGTCCAACAGGATGGTGCACAGGTAGTGCGATTGCCTTTAAACTATCTCATCTGCGTTCGAATTCCGATATGATTATCCAAACTGTCATACTGGAGTTTTGCCGGCAGGGCATTGCATCACAAATGATAGACTTTAAGCCGAGTGTCTTGTCTCCTACCTTGAGTTGGACGTCAAGGATCCCATGTTATCTTCCTCCAAAAGTGCGTGAGTTATCACCAGAACCCGAAATAAATTGAAATTTCCTGCCGTCTTCAGTCGAACATCAGGCCTAACAGCCGATTCTTGAAAGAGTTTGGTCAAAATCCTTCTTTGGCTGACCTGACCCCACCACAAGGTAGGAATAATTGGGGCCATCAAAGTCGTGGAAGTAAAAAATTGAAAGTAATAAATAATTTATAAGGGGAATTAAATGAACCGTCATAGCTCGATTATCGTGTGGCCTTTTATTGTATAAAGAGAAATCACTGTTTTCATGAACACAATTTTCTTGTTTCCCTGTCAGGTCATGAGTGGTTCAGTTGTTCAGTGGAGAAAAGATAATTTATTCACTTAACTGTTGTCAGTGTTATATATTGGGATTTTAGCTTATCGCCCTGAAGTGGACTGGTGTCGTATCCAGGCAATCTCCCAACACCATGATATCAGCCTAGCTGAGGTTCACCACATGATGATGATGTTGCCCCCTCTACCATCTACTCATAACCTCTACTTTGACTCTGAATACGCTGCAATGGTCTTGCAGTAACAGATGGCTGCAGCAGGTTGTCTATCAATTTGGGCACATGTGCTGAGCCTCAGGCATTCCTTTATTTCTTTTGAAACCCTGTACTTTGTTTGCCCATTGAAAAACAATTTGTGATAAATTATAATTTCCCACCATTTGGAATCAGTTATTGAAACACAAGAGGGATATGCGGGAATCAAACGGTGAGTGGTCTCAATCAAACGGTGAGTAGTCTCAATCAAACGGTGAGTAATCGCAACTCGGATAAAATTTTGATGACTAAGTTGTGATATTTTTACGTTTTTTGCATTTTTACGGAGCTCGTTTTCTCCTCATATATTTGTTCCAAGAGCTCTTTTTCAGGATTGCCACGAAACTGTGGATGTTTGTTTGCCTCGATTTGTAGTTTGTTTGTTGTAATATCTCCTGGCATTACTTTGATAATCCGAGTGTAGTTCTCATTTACGATTGCAGGTGCTTTGACTATCACTGGCTCAGGGTTCGGATGCTTCTCAGATTCTAGGTTTTCATGACTGTTTCTCAGATCCATGAACTTGGACATAATTAAGCCTCCCCCTATATGATTGGGGAAGGATTATACCTGTTGTAGGGTTTGTTTCAACCATTAGTATCCCCAATTTATAATGGTACCCCAGGGTTTCTTAGACCCACGAGGCGCACTAAACCACAATTTAGGGGGGGGTTTTTTTCCATTTTTTTTCTGCCAATGTCTGAGCTGCATCTCAGAGCCAGCTGGGACTTTTGGAAAGCAATTTTACATCAATAATTGGAATATAAATGAAAACTGAGGACTTTTTTGACCTTGAACTAATTTTTATGGTCATGACCTAATAATAGAAAATTATTTATACATATGTGTATGTATGTATGTATATATATATATATATATATATATATATATATATATATATATATATATATGTAAAGAGGCTGCTGCCTGCCAAGCTGAGGGATGAGAGATGGTGTGATGGAGGGTGGAGTCATCAGCAAAGAAATGGAGTATTTTTGTGGAGGCTGAGAGATCATTGACGAAAACCAGAAAATGCTCAGGACCAAGAACAGAACACTGCCTTGAGGAACTCCAGCCTGGACAGGAAGACGAGGAGAGAGAATTCCATTTCGAGCCACGCATTGACTGGGACAGGAGAGGAATTCTGTAAGTCATGAGTGGAAATTGCCTTGGAAACAATAAGAAGAGAGTTTGGTGAGCAGGGCGGGATGCCAGACCATATCGAAAGCTCGTGATATGTCCAGGGACATGACTCTGATGTCATGTCTGGCATTGTGGACCTCCATCCATTCTTGGGAAAGCAGAAGTAATATGTCCAGGGTAGAGTGACCTGGTCTGAAACCAAGTTGATGATTGGAAATCAAGCCATTGGAGAAGAGGAAGGATTTAATGTCTGAAGCGATGATTGATTCGATGACCTTGCTGATGATTGGGACAAGGCTGATTGGTCTGTAGTTGCAGGGATCTGTTTTTGCACCCTTTTTTATGCAGAACGGGAATGTTTCCTGATTTCCAAGCATATGACAGATAACCTTGAGAAAATGAGAGGGTGAATAGAACAGTGAGAGGGTGAGCAAGAGCAGCAGAGCAGGTTTGTAGGACACTTGGGCTGATGCCACTTGGACTGGTTGCAGAATCTGAGTTGAGATTTGACAGCAAACTCTCCACTTTGTCAGGAGAAAAGGACACAGCCCAGAAATAGATGGGTGCGACTGGGTAAGATGGGTACAGAAAGCAATGGTTTTGGGACATGAGATTTATAAGCAAATACGGAGTTTAGGCGTTCAGTCTTTTCATGTGCAGTGATAGCTGTGCAGCTATTTGAGGTAAGGGAGGGGATGGAGGGGGAACATGGACCAAAAACAGACTCAACCAGATGCCACCAGGATTTGGACAAGGGAGACAGGTTTGAGCGTTCAATTTTGAGATTTGAAAAATGTTGTTTCCTGGCTCTCCTGAGGGGACACACATACTTGTTACGAGCTTTTGGAAAGAACCGAGATTACCTTCAGGCAGAGTTGCCTTACATGAGGTGAAGGCAAGTTGTTTCAGGCCAACTGCTTCAACACAGACTTCAGTGTACAATGGGCGGGAGGAAGGGTGGGACAACTGAAGACGAGATGGGATAAATCTGTGCATGAGGGAGAGCAAGTTTCTTTGAAAAAATTCCCTGGATGAATTGATGTTGGAGAAAGTAAAAATTGGAGACCAGTCGAGAAGTTTGATGGCTGCTTGAAGACCGTGCCAGTCGGCCCGAGTAACATTTCATATTCTTCGGCGATGAGGTTGCTCTCTGAGAACTGCCAGAGAGATATCCACTTTAGAAAGCATATGGTCAGATGAACTAATTGCAGCCAAAGAAGAACAGCATACATTTGCAAGGAAATTGGTCAACCAAATCCAGAAGAGATGATGTACTATTGGCTGAGATCCGGGTCGGGAAGTTGACAGATTGTGTCAGTTCCAATGAGTCGCAGAAGTCCTTTGCTGAAGTGCCATGGCAGGTGAGAGAGGTACTCACACCAAACCAACTGGCATGATGACAATTGAAATCACCACATATGAGGAAGAGAGTTGGGATGAGTGGATAGAAGTTGGTCTATGTTTTCGGCAATCGAGATTTAAATGGAGTCATCACTGTGTGGTGGATATAACACACATAAAACAAGATGTGGGAGCGGAGAGGAAGCCAAAGTCAAAGGTGCTCCTGGGGGTGTGGTGGAGTGAGGGCAGTGCATGGAGAGAGATGAATGGAGTGTTTCATAAAGAGAGCAACTCCGCCACCAGGACAACGTTCAGGTCTATCATATCAGAGGAGGGAGTAACCAGGGAGATATACTCAGGAGTCCGAGACGCCTTGAAGGAGGAAAGTTCATGTTGAGCAGATTATGTCTGATTTGTCAGTGGCAACCCGTTTGGAGAGATCTGTTAGGTTAGAGCGAAGGCCCCGAATGTTGGAGGTTCACATCATGAAGAAGAGAATGGGGAGAAGGCTTTGGTTACAGGAGAAGTGAGGGGGAGTTTAAGATGAGGGAGGAGAGGAGGAGGAGGTAGGGAGATCTATTGACAGTGTGTAGGAGATTGCAGAAGAGCAAGGGGTTAGAATGAGTAGCAGGACAAAAGGCGAGGTGGTGATGGAATGAGGCACAGTGGGGAGGGAGTAATATGAGAGGGAAGTGGAAGATTGGAGGAGGAGGTGGAGTAATGAGTTGGAAGAGACAGAGAGAGGGTGGGAGTAGGAGGTAACTTTGGGGATGTGGGGGGGACTTTGAAAAGGGGGATTGAGGGGGGAGATTTGAGAGAGAAAGGTAAGAGGGAGATTTGAGGGAGAAAGGTAAGGGGAAAATTTGAGGTAGAAATGTGTGGGGGGACCTTGATGGAAAAAGGTGAGGATTAAGTTTGGAGGGGGAAGAGAGCAAAGTTTGCTTTGAGGAGAGAAGGGTGGGCTGATTTGTGAGGGAGGAGTGAGAGGTTAGCTATGAGAGGGAGGTGTGACAATGAGAGAAGGCATGGCCATGGGGGAGGAGGGAGAGCGTAGTGAGAGGGGGAGGATGAGATTGGGTAGTGGTATGTTGAAGAGAGCAGCTGGCGTAGGGGGGGGGGATTCTGGGGAGGATGTCAGAGAGATCAAGCTGCGGTGCATCATTTGGGAATGTCAAGATCTCTGACCTTGATTTCGCAGTTGATGCAGTCATCTTTGTGGAGACTCTGGATATCCTTTGGGGGCCCTCGAGGTGCTGAATGAAGAGTCGGAGCCACTGGGATTGTGGGTTTGCTTGGTCAAAACTAAGATCCAGACTTTCGTTGACATCTTGGAAGCTGCTATCTTGTCTGTACCTGTTTGTGGTGAGGATGTTGATGTCACGTAGAGATTCACTTACCTTGGCAGTGATATTCATATCTCTACTGGCTGTGAGCTAGAGGTCAACAAACATCTGGGTTGGGCCTGGGGAGTCATGGATTCACTGGATCATGGGGTGTGGTGCTGTCGGTTCCTGTGCAGGACGAAAGTCCGAGTCTTTAGTTCTTTGGTGCTTTCAGTCTTGCTCTACGAATGTGAGACTTGAACTCTGACCAGGGATCTGAGACAGAGACTTCATTCCATTGGGACCAGGTGTCTTTGGAGAATCCTTGGCTATCGCTGGTCAAATGTTTTGTCTAACGAGCGGTTGCTGAGGGAGACTCAAATGAGATTTGGTACTTGCATAATCTTTGAGCGTCAGTTGTGGATGAATGGACATGTGGCTCGTTTTCCTGACGCTGATCCTGCTCACCAGATTCTCTCAACGAGGGAACCTCGTGAGTGGAGGAGGCCAATGGGCCGACCACGTGCGTCGTGGTTACAGCAGGTTGATCAGCGTCTCAAAGAGATGGGGATGGGCCAGGCATCTCTGCCTGGGGGATGGCCAGACTAAGGCCCCTGGAGCACCGGCGGAAAGTGGATGCAGCGACGCGCTGCTCCGACACGTACTCCCACACTTGACCTGACCTTCATACGTTTAAACACATGAGGGGAGGGGTGAAATCATGGCGAGTGAAGAGAATGGAGAAAGGAAGAGCTGTTAGAGTTGGAATTTTTATCGACGGAAAGATTGACGATTCAATGCCGATTGAAGGATTGATTTGAAATTAGCCTTTTGAAGAGGAATAAAGGGATGGAATTAGAATGGAATAGAGTATTCATCAACGTAGAAAGAGGAAGTTAAAACATTAAAAAAAAAATCATACCAGATGAACATGCCAGGTGGAGTGTAGCTGGAACAAGATTATGGAGGTGTATGAAGGCAATTTGTTATATGGTAGGAAGGACTGTCTCTTATTTTCTTGATGTTTGGCCAGTTAGTGGTATTGAATAGGAAATAGTTGAAGAAATGATCGTGAAGGTATATGGTGAATACCTTCATGGTAAAAGTGGGAATGTAAAGGTGGATCAGCAAAAAGGAGAAGGGGGAGAGGGAGGAGGAGGAGGAGGAAGAGTAAGTCACGTGGTTACAGTATGGGAGGTGTAAAGTAAGTAGGAAAAGATTTTTTAAAATAAATATATCTTATGACGTTAAACAGATGCCTGGGAAGAATTGAAACAATGGTAAAGGGATTATGGTGAAAGTAAAAGAGAAAAGACAAATACAAACGAGGAGAAGGCGGCTTGCCTTAAGGAACCTGATATGTAAAGTCCGAAGAATACGCAAATTGTGACACGTTTAAACACAAAACTGAACTAGAAACACACAGTAAACACGGAAACAACAAAAGAACAAATAAAACGCGACAAAAATAAATAAAAACGACCGGGAAAACTCGTCTTTGAGAAAGTCAGCAGACGATGAAGAACACGACCGAAGCTCAAGAACCGGAA
Organism: Eptatretus burgeri; assembly: GCF_056783735.1. NCBI lineage: Eukaryota > Metazoa > Chordata > Myxini > Myxiniformes > Myxinidae > Eptatretus > Eptatretus burgeri. Next base: position 228,704 of record NC_140969.1, read on the forward strand.
CCGGAAGTTGAATTTCATTCCTTGGAGCAACTGAACCTGTGGTATTGGTACTACCATTACTAATTCCACAAAAATTACTATTGCAATGCATAGCACGATTTCCCTATGACTTTGTACTGATGTGTTAACTTCTGATTGGTGACAGCAAATCACAATGCTGCACTACCTCTGCTTTGCTCAGATGAAGGGTTAAAGCCTGAAACATCACCTTCTCCTTTTCTTCCCAGGCTGGTTAACATTACGGTACATCACTCAATGTCCTGTTGATTTCATCCATCGCTCCACTTGTCTGCTGATACACAATGACTAGGCCTTCACCAGCAACACTAGTTTGTCCTTCGACTGCACTATGTTGTTCGTTTTCATTTGATAAAGAACTGGCACTTCCATAGTATTTGCCGTAATAGCCTTTTCCTCAACATTTTAAGACACTTCAAAAATGCATTCGTGTTTAATGAAACTGTATGCGTGAGATTGAGGACTGGGAGAAGCTGCGGAAGGTGGAGAGGTGCTTGTGATACCAACGTTTTTGAAATGGGGACTTTTCTGATGACTATAAGTTGAAGAGAATTTGCATGCACGGGTCAGAGAAAGAGAAACGGAGTTGGAGTCATATTGAAGGAGAAGTGAACAGGGAAAGTACTGGAAATGAAGAGAATTGGTGATAGATTGATCCTGGTGAAGTTGGTGCCAGAGAATGGACCGGTGAATACAATATCGGTGTACGCACCACAAACGGTGTTCAGACCAGGAAAAAGGCATTTGGAGAGCAGTTAGAATATTGTACCGACCTCGTATGCCTGGTGTTGGCTTAATGGCTCGGGCAGCAGGCTTGGGATTCGAGGGTCCTGAGTTCAAATCCTGCTCAGCTGTTGAATTGATACCAGGTGGGGTTGACTCAGCCTGTCATCCTTCAGAGGTCGGCAAAATGAGTATCAGCTTGCTGGGATGATTGAGCCATTCGAATATCCTGCGTCAGTGGCGACCCATCCAGGATTGTGTCCAATAGCCTGGGAGACTGCTTCAGCAGCACCGATGCTCTGTGCAGAGTATGGTCCCAATGGATATATGGATGGACCTACCTAGTCAGGTGGGTAACAGCTGGAGAGAATCTTACAATTGGCACAGACTTAATGGGTTTGTTAGTAATGGACAAGAGGTGGAGAACTAAAAGACAAACGAGAGAGAGACAGAGACACAACTGTGGGAGCTCTTGTACGCAGTCGACTTTAGTCATAACAGCAGAGTCCAAGGAAGAGGTGCAGAGAAGAGTGCTGGAATGGCAAGAGAGCTTAGAGAGGAAGGGATTGAAGTTTAGCACCAGAAAGACAGAGGTCATGATATGTGGTAAGACTGATGTCGAGAGGGTGAGGATTGTAGAATCAAGGGGTGGAAAGCTGACAGATACCTTAGTTCTGCACTAAAGGAAAGGAGAGGATGTGAAGCAGAAATCCAGCATGCACAAAATGGAAAGAGGTTAGTAGAGTAATCTGTGCTCTAAAGATACCTCAAAATTGAAGGTTAAAATCTACAAGCCAGTGATTACACCAGTTATAATGTATGGTGCAGTAACATAGACTGAGAGAAGAGGAGTTTCTGGAGAGGACAGAGATGAGAATGACTTGGTGTATTCTCAGAGTATCATGAAGAGACCGGTTGAGGAAGAAGGAGATCCGCATGAGAACTGGAGCTGCACACATTATTCGAAGGATTAGAGAGACGAGATCATAGTGGTTTGGATGTGTGATGAGGAAAAAGGATGAACCAATTGAGAAAGCATGGAATGAGCCAATTAGAGGGGAAAAGATTACAGGATGACAGAGGTGAAGGTGGAGGGAGGTAGTGGAAGGAGATTTTAAGAGCATGGGATTGACAGGGGAAGATGTGGAGAACAGAGAGGAATGGAGAAGGTGGATCTGAGTGGCGACCACTAACTGTTGGGATTAAGGTGCAGAGGAGAAGGAGAAAAGACTAAGCACGTCTGTTCTCGTACATGCATGTCATGGAATTGTATATGATCCTTACTATAATTAATGGACCGGTGTTTGTTTGTTTGTTTTTGTGTTTGTTTGTCGTGCTACTCCTCCTACAGTTCTGGGCCGATTACATCCAGAGTTGCTACATTGGAGCAGCATGACCCCAAGTATTGCATAGGGGTGTCTTTATCTTTGCAGGTGATCTTGGAGGGGAGGGAGGAGGGACGCAAGTTCTCTATGTAAATGTGTACCGTGTAGCGACGTCTCCAGTTGGGTGAGGGTATTGCAAGTCTCCACCATTTACAGCACAGTATTTCTGTCCACATGTTTTCCAGTGCAGTGAGGTGTTTTGAAAGAAAAGCAGGAGGCATGTTTTTACTTCATGGGTTATGAATTTTTTTGCGTATACAGCTGTCTATACACCACCAAAATAAAGGTATGCGTCAGAAGAACGTGTTTCATGCTGAGAACAAAATCGCCCATTGGGCGGCTACTCTGCTTGTACACTTTAAAGCGTGAGCCTATTTTTCATTGATTAGTAGATTTTGTTCAGGAAGAAAGCTTCGACTTGTCACAGTGAATAACCTCCTTCACTCATGCTCATAAATAATACAAAATTTCATGGCAAAATGAGATAAGGAGGCAAAAGTGTTTTAATGAGCATTTTTTTTCCTCAAACGCTCCTTATTTAAGTGTCACCGTAAGAAATGCATGAGATGGAAATGTTTCGGGGATAATTACTGTGCCCATTAATGAAGGTCTGAACCAAGGACCTTTGCTGATGTGCAGACATAAATTCCAGTTTGATGCCATCTATCGTATTTAACCAAATGTTATCTGTAGCACTTACTTTTGATTGAAAGAAATCGGAGAAAACCGTCCATGAAAAATAATTTCGGTTCCCATCAGTCTCCAACATTTAAGATTCCATTTCGTGACATTTTTCTGATCCTTGAAGATCTGGATCCGGATACAAGAATTTTAAAAGTGATTCTTCACAATTGAGAAATCGTGCTAAAAACGAATATACAGCACGACATCTCAAAAGGTTGTGGACGGATTTGGACGAAACTTGGTGGGTGAGTTAGGTGTGTGACAAGAACAAGCTGATTCGATTTTGGTTCAGGTGCGGATGCATATCCGGCCTATCTGTGGGATACAAAACGTAAACTGTTCAGCCTGGAGGGGGTACGCGCTCCACCGAGTGCCGTTCTCATCATGCATGTGATCATTTCTTAAAAAGACATTGATACTATTTCCAGAAAATGTTCCTTTTCTTCCTGGAAAACAATTTAATTGTCCTTCATTTATCTCTATTATACCTTGTCAAGGAAAGAATATAATTTCTATACAAGAATGAGATGAAAGCAAAAGGCAATGAACTGACAGTATGGCAGTGGGGGCACAGATTGACACACCAAGCAAGGGAATGAATGAACTGGAGGAGAGGAGTTTGAGGACAAGAAATGCACAATGTTCCAGTAAGCGGGTTGGATTCAGTCAGGTTAATTGGGGTAGAAAGGATCATGGGTAGAGATGGAGAATGACATGAGATGGGGTTTGCACAGCCAGCTTAAATCCTTTGAGGGAGGAGTGGATTGAACATCCTGAGGAAGGCAGTTCCACAAACAGATGAAAAGTGGAACAAAATAGTTGAAGTGCATAGCAAGCCTAGAATTTGAGAGTTTAACTCGGAGGTGGTTACTGGAAGAATGTGGATCCTGAGGGTCAGAGGGCTGATGGATCAGCTTGAGCAAGAGCAGCTCGAGGCGGTAAAATCCGATGCCACCAACCTGTTTGCGATGACAGCAACAACTCATGGGCTTTTACCTCATCACAAGAGATGCCAATCTTGTTGAGAATTTTACATTCTCCAGAATCTAGGAGATACAGACATGATGTGGGTTTCCAACCCAATGGGGGAATCGAGGTACAAACGAAGGCTTGTCGGTTTTGAGTGGCTCTGTTTTCAAACAAGAATGACCGCACTGTGGTCGCAACCTGTGATATAAATGCAGTAGAATACCACACACTACAATTTCCCCCAATTTATTTTATGTCATTTTTATTCAGTGAGATGTGAATGGTGGGTGGAATCGAGTGACAAATGTTGGTGGGGTCCGGCAGCTGTCTGACCAATGGGAGCACATTTCAAAAACGACCCCAAACAAGAACCACAACACCAACAACAACCACACAGAGGTCTTGTCGACCTCTGACTAAAAATGATGGATTCCTCGTCCGAAACTGGCTTTCGAGGCCAGCTTTGTATTTAGTTTGGTCGGCCCATGAGAGCACGGTGATAATGGTGAGGATTCGGAGTTTAAGAGATTAAACCACTTCCAGTCTCAGACTGTGAAAACAGATAGGTGGACTTGTTTTACAGTCCTTCCAGAATGATATTGAGATAAACAGGGGGAGACTGAGATTGCCACAGGTGAAAAACACACTTCTGATGTCAGAAAGAATGTAATCTTTTCCATTTTTTTTTCAATAACAATTTTACAACAAACGGAAGCATCATGCCAATGTTTAATGAGTGGAAGGACATACATAATGATATTTTGGTGACGGTGGAGCTCAGAAAGGATAACTGTGTTTGTTATTTGCGAAAAGTCCACAGATCCTTGTTATGAATACTGTACTGTATCTATCTTATTCCTCTCTTGTAGCGTCTTCACAACAATTTTTTCTTCAGTGTAGATAAAAAAATCACACATAAAATGATTTCCTGAAGAGCAGAGATATTTGTGCACTCCAGCTGAATTGAATGACCATAGCATGAATGCTGTCAGGTATGATTCCAGATTCGAAACTGAGGAAAGCAAAACGCTTCTTTCACTTTGCCAGATGAACAATTTGCTCTTTTCAGAGGCCACAATTGGGTTCAAAACCTAAGCTTTCAATGAAAAAGTCAGTTTGTGCGCTTGCCTTGCCTTGAGCCATGTATGCAATCGAAAATGATTGAATGTACATAGAATGATCAAACGCTAGAGGGAAACATAATTGGATAATATCAGTTTCTGAACAATATGGGACAAATCACAAGGTTCATATTATTCTGTTGAGCTCTGGATTGCCGAAGGGCTGACACACTTGTTGCAAGTAACTGCTGAGAAGAACTTACTGAATGACACTTTGGAAACCGATTTGAAAATTTAAGTGTGAGATGTGAAGGATGCACATCGTAGCATTGTACAAAATTGCTAAATGTAATTTCCGAAATTGGCTTCCAAATCCCTGAAAGGACACTGATTTTAACTCAAGGGGTAGCAATTTTGCATATCCATATCAGGAGGAAATTATTTTGTTCTTCCTTAAATTTCCCACCTGTTCAATAACTTCTGAACCATACATATGAGGTTGAACAATTTCCTTGATTTTCGTTGTTGTGCCTTTTACTATTTATTTTTGGTTCATATATGCTTTGCTAGTGGAATGTAGAGGAGGATGGATTCAGGAAATGAAAACGAGATATCTGTGATCACAAAGCGATCATCAAGGGTAAGCCTCCCTCGGAGCCTGCAATCCAATGATGGCCATATTCTTTTTAGACACCCATATGACCTTGACCTTCAACATTTATGGATAGAGTGGAAATTAGGAAGATGTGTCACCATCTACAGTCTATCCAAAAAACTCAGCATCATGAAAATCGGAGGAAAATCCGTGAAAAAAAAAAAACGTGAAATTTGCGAATATGTGGAGCACAGGGCCGCGAATATCGAAGCAGGTCAGAAAAACCGTGAATACACCTGTGAAAGACCGTGTATACGCGAAGCACAGGGTTGCGGATGTTGAAGCAGGTCAGAAAGACCGTGTATACGTGAAGCACAGGGCCGCAAATGTTGTAGCAGGTCAAATTTTCTGAACTGCGAACAGCAGAACCATGAATGTCAGGGTCAGACTGTATACAATTCAATTTATAAAATAAAATAAAGATATAAAATAAAGATGATAAAAGTTGTGGAAATATATGAATTCCTGGTTTTACCGGCATTGATGCAGCGTCAATTACACCACCCTATCTAACACGTTTTATTAGTTCTTCGTGCCTGTTGTTTGTGTCCTTTATGACATCCCTAAAAAACGTACGTTTCATGCTTGGAATGATTTTCTTCTTTTTTTTGATAGACAAAGTTAAACAAAATTTAATAAATCTCACTATACTCTGCGTATGTGCGACTGGGAATAATTCAAAGCCAAAGTTCTACTAAACTACACATTTGTTTTCTGATTTGTGTTCAAAATGTAACATTCAGTTGAAATGAAGTTGTTCCTCGATCATAAACTGATGTTCACATACAGACGGACAGACTGCCTCTCATTGCTCCCCACACCCATTGTTTGTATGCCTCCCCCTGTCTTGGTCTTCAACTCTGCTGTTGGTGTCTCCACCCCTCTCTCCACTGTTACATTTGGCCTGTTGCATCCTGATCCATTCAACTCTTCCACAAACCTTGACTGTGTATACCAAAAAAGTGTAAAAGCAAGTGAGGGTAATTTCATTCCGATTGGGTAAACCTCGGTCGAGCTTTGGTGAAATATGTTTAAATGTCCATAAGATAGATCATGACATTAAAAACTAGGTCAAGGTCAAAAAAATTTATATCAACTCCGCGTACTTTCTAATCACATATCTGATGCAAAATTTGATTCCAAAAGTCCCAGCTGCCTCTGAGATATAGCTAGGAAATTGGCAGGAAAAGGGAGAAAAAAAATAAATAAATAAATAAATAACCTAAGTGATGGTTTCATACTCTGAGGGGTCGAAAAAACTCTGAGGTACCATTCAAACCTGGTGGCAGGTATAAGCCTCCCCATCGGATATTGTGATGCTTAATAAGAAAGAAGGAGGATATAAAAGAGAAACAATGAGAGTGGAGTAAGGGACGAGATGGGTGAGAAGGAGAAAGAGGGTTGAGGGAAGAGCTCAGTTATGACCACGAAGGTTGGGAAGTGCCCCGAATGAGTCGTAAGAAGAGACGTGGAGTGGAGCCGAATGGGATGGGTATTTGCCATTCTATGTCCGCATTAAAATTATACGAGCATGGCTGGAACAAGCTGATAATTTGGAATTATTTCAGACTTCGAGTGTTGTGTTAACTGTTTTATCCCTGTTTGTCATTAACCCGTCCGCCACGCAGTGGAAAACGGAGTTTTGTAAGCACTTCTTTGTGTCTGTGTGTCTGTCTATCTGGGCTGTAACTTTTTTTTACCATTTGAGCTTTTATCATCAAATTTTCAACAAAGCTTTATTATGAGAATATGGAGAAGACATTAATAATTTTGTTTAAATAATTTTCATTATTATTATTATTATTATTATTATTGTTATTTTTATTGTGACCTTTTTTTTGGCCTTTATATTTTTTTCGATTATTTTATTTTCTAAATGTTTAAATAAATGCTCTTTTTTAAAAAAAAAATATTGTTTTCTCAGCTCCCACTCATCTGACTGACACTAAATTTTGATGGCAGGAGTGATCATCCCCCCCCTTCCCCCATGGAGAATATTTTGATGATTGTGACATCATCAATGATGTGATATGGCAGCCCCCTTTGATTAAATGCAAAAAATGGAAACAATTATATCTGAATCTGCTGATCAGAAAAATTTTAAACTTGGCACATCTCATTGTACTCCCAATGGGGAATAAATGATTTTAAGAATGACGTCATCAGTGAAGTGGTTGACCAACCATAAATGTTTTAATTGAAATCTTTTTTTTTACCATGGGAATTCAGTGTGTATGTCCAGGCGGTAACATTTTTACCAATTGAGCTTTTGTCATCATATCTTCAACAAACCTTGATTATGAGGTTGGGGTGAACACAAATTAATAAAATGTACAATTTATTTTTTAACTGTCGTTTTTGTCAAGTTTAGAGTACAAAGCGGGTGTGGACGGGCTTTGCAGTTTCAGATGCTTTCGAGTTACCCTTGCTGAAGGGAGAGGGTACAGGCATTTGGGTCCGTTTTTTGTTTGTTCGTTTATTTGTCCGTACAGAACTTTTGTATTTTTCTCCTCAACCACTTGGCGAATTTCACCATTGGAGCGACATGTAGAATGTTTGATTCATAATTATGATGTGACAGGTCACATGGCTTGGCAGCCATATTTGAAATAAGGAAAAACATTTGACCTTATAATCTCCGAAACCTCTTCATGGAAGCAATTGAAACTTGGCACACGGCACTTACTCCACATGGGGAATGTGTGATTTTTTATGACGTCATAGGTGCCTTCGTTATGACGTCATAAATGCATATGTAGAATGCTACATCTGATCAGTACAAAAATTTTTGAGGGTCATCTGGTCCACAATATGGTCCCTGTGCTTCACGTATACACGGTCTTTCACAGGGATAAAATGGTCCACAAAATTTTTTTTTTGATGACATCATCGTGATTCGGCAGCCATATTGTTTAACAAAAAATAAATCTTGAAAAACCTTCTTCTCTGTAATGGCTGAACAGATCAAAGGGAAACATGACAAGTATGGCTGCCTATCCATGAGGAACAAAAGGTTCACACATATGATGTCATTGGTCACATGGTTTGGCAGCCTTATTGGATTTACCCTAAAATCTATAAAAAAAAATATTCTTCTCCAGAAAGGCTGGAGAGATCGAGTGGAAACTTCACACAAATGTTCCCCAAACCATGCGTGTACAAGTTTGTTCAGGAATAATTGACAGGTCACTTGATTTGGCAGTCATATTGGATTGAAGAAAAATATTAAATGTTTTCTCGAGAACCGCTTAATCATTTGACGTGAACCTTCACAATTATGATCTAGTAGTGATGGGGGAATACATGTTTTAAATTTCAACTTGATCAGAAACATGGTCTGACAGCCAGAATTATTTAATTTTTTGATCTGGGTTTTTTTTTGTTAAAAAAATTTTTTTTTTTAATATGGCTCACTTGGCTATGCCTGGATGGGTTTGAGGGTAGTGGAGTAGCAGCTGAAATGTGAATCCAATCCAGGTTCCTACTGATGACTTCATCTTTGCTTTTTGATTGTTCGGGTTCCTTCTGATTACTCCAATGCAGCACTCACTGTACCCATTTGGTCTTCCATTTCATATGAATTGAATTTATTTTAATCCCATTATCTTCTTCTTCTTCTTCTTCTTCTTTCGGCTGCTCCCGTTAGGGGTCGCCACAGCGGATCATCCGTATGATCCGCATAGTGATTTGGCACATGTTTTACGCCGGATGCCCTTCCTGACACAACCCTGGTCGCCTCTTACGACACAGGGATAATCCCATTATAATTTTTTAATCCCATTATAAAGTTCTAAATTCAATTGATGAATCATAAAAAAACATCATGGGTCTGGTTCAGGTGTCTGATCAAAGCGGGACGTCTTGGTACCCAGTCATCACTGCCAGTAGTTATAAAGTGGCAGTTCTAATTATGTCTCTTAATTACATAACACACCAGCACACAAACATCACACAAAATACACCATACAAAATTACACAGACACCACACAAAAGAAGTACTGTACAGGGTCTGCAATCTCAGATTGCTCTTTTTTTGTCATTGTTGGTTTTGTTGTCTATGTCGGCATTAATGGTGAAGAATGAAAGACATTTTTTTTATCATAGATCATATATGCTTAAATAACACTTACCTCTCTTTGGGAACATAACAGTCAAATCATGAGGGAAATATGATCTGTCTTCATTATTTAATCAATGCTTGCCAAATGTGACGATACTACAAGCAATTTGAGAAGTGTACCAAAACTGATCTGTGTTGTCATGTGGAATGAGACGGTTGATTAAATTGATTGCATTGTCAGATTATGCCTAAAGCTGCTTCATTTACTAAATGAACCTGTGAAAACAGGGAAGCTGGCTGTGCAACCTTCAAACCGTCCTCATTTCGGATGAATGTAAAAGGCTTAACCGTGGGTAGAGATAGGTGATGGGAATGCTTCTAGGACACTCGTTCAGAATTTCAAATAAAATGCTTTCATTCTTGATGTTGAAGATATTGAATTGCATTTTCATACATCCCTCGGATACCAATCACCAAGCTTTCTTCCTTTGGTACACAGGGCCCACATTTTACCAGGATGGCTGAGGTTTGTCTCTGTGCAAATAACACACAGCCATTGATGGTATCCTATCTTCAACATTTCAGATGTTAGTCGGTGTACTCAGGGTAAGTGTTCTTGAAAAGATGTTGTTTATGTTCAAAACAACTTTTCATCTTCTTTCAACAACTATTCGTTTCGCGTTGCTCACAAGTCAATCATGTGCTGAACAGTTCCACTTCCTGGAGTCAAAGCAGCAAGGCTGCACGGAGATCTTCTCTCCAATGACTTAAAAAAAATACCAAGCTCTTGTCCAACACCTGCACTATGTTATTCAGTGCATCTAAAGTATTGCTTGATGTCCTCTCCTTCAAAGATTGATCCACCATCTCACTTCACTTCAGCAGCAATCTCTCAACGTTGTATCGCCACTTGACTTCCTTGGACATGATATCTGCATTGACACGTCCTGTGCTGAATACCTCTCAAAGCTTGTCTCTAGAGACAAACTTCAGTTGAGAATCTTGTGATGTCCAAAAGCCATCTTCGTCTCTTCCAAAGTCCATACTCCCTATGGTTGTGAGCCATATCCATCCATGTGAACTACCTCAATATCATGGAGTCCGAAGCTTTGTGTTTCATTGGGATTTCTGGCAAGAAGCACACTGCAACAGGTTCCTGTTAACAATTGCATGCTGTTGGGGTTTTTTGGTTTATTTACAGATTTACACCAGCCTGGCCCTAGATGCTCTCTCTCTCTCTCTTTCTCTGGTTCTCACCTACATCCTGATCCCCACCACATGTTATAGTCACTCACCTGAAACGTTCTGCCCTTATGCTATCCCACTGATTACCCCTCTTGAACAATACTGTACATCTGTCTGCTCTACTTTGTCTATTTTATTCATCTCTTCCTTGGATGATTTATTTTTATGGGTACGTGATAATGGTGACTTCAAGAGTATTTCATTCCAACAAAGTCCATAAAATTCTCTTGTAACTGTTAAAAGTCTAATCAGGTGTGCTCACCACGCCAATGCAGGCAATTTCATACACCTGGGATGCAGTGATGCCCGAGTCACCCGGAGGATAAAACACAAGCTAGCATCGGGGGTTTTGGGGGTGACGTCATTGTTCTGACTGAGCTCATCTGCCTGTTGCGTGCATTGATCTCTCACCATGACCAGATCCTTTTGGTGCAGGCTCTGTTGATGATGTGTGCGGTTCTTTGTCGGTGGTGTTAATACCTCAAACAGTGACAGAAACTGTGAGCACTTCAAGCTTTCACTTCAAGCAAACGCCACTTCAAACTATTTCAACATGCCTTGTGAAGGCTTACTTTGTAACTTGTGGAGAATATCTTGCAGTTCTGTTGCCTTTGGATTCTCTGAAGAATAAAATTATTCAAGCCACACATACAATTTGGTATATCAAACTACTATCCCCATCCGCTGTTGCAGTAACGCACCACCCAATCCTTCACATCTAGTCGATGAATAACGGAAGCCTATACAATATTACAATCTCATGAATCTTTCCCCACTCTGCTATATCAGCCCCACAAGCATATCATCGTTCTTCCATTACCCCCCCCCCCTCCCTTACCCACCACCCCACCCAACCTCGTTTTTGCAAACATTTGGGCTGCCTGCATACTTTCACTTTTGTTTTCCTCTTCTCCCATCGGTGCATTTGTTTCTATATGTCATTCCAATTCCAATCTTTACCTCTGCTGCCAAAGGTTGACTCGGGTTTTGTTTTCATGTCTGCCTGTCTGTGATCTCAAATATTTGTGGATGGATTTACACGCAATTTGGTGGAAAGGTCGAATGTGTGACTTCGAAATGATTAGATTTTGATGAAGATCTGGAAACGGATCCGGATACGAGAATTTAAAAAAAGTAATTCTTCACCATTGAGAGATAGGACCAAAAACGATATATAGCAGGATAACTCAAAAGGTTGTGGATGGATTCAGATGAGATGTGGAAAGGTTGGGTGTGTAACAAGGAAGAATTGATTCGATATTGGTGAAAATCCGGATCCGGATTCAATAATTTTTTTTTTAATTTTCAAACTTATTCTTCACCATTGAGAGATAGGGCCAAAAAAACGATAAAAAGTATGATATTTCAAAACGTGGACGAATTATGACAAAACTACTAAAACTAGGTGGATGAGTTGGTTAGGTGACATGAACAAGCCGATTAGATTATGGTTCAGGTCTGAATCCAGATCCGGCCTCTCAGTGGGATATAAAACGTGAAGTGTTCAGCCTGGCAGAGGTATGTGCTCCACCGAGTGCCGTTCTAGTTTGTTTATCGTTTCATGTTTGTAATCTACTACCATATCTTATTTACATTCCCTGCTGTAACTTCTTTGATCTCTTTTTGCATCACATACTGTTTGTTGGATGGATGTTATGTTTTCACCCATGTCTGTGTCTGTATGTCTGTCTCTCTGTGAGCAGGATATCTCAAAACGTTATGGAGAAGTTCAGACTTAACTTGGCGGATCGGTTTGATTTGATTACATTTTGGTGAAGGGCGTCGATTAAATAATGAAGACGGATTGATTAAATAATGAATAATGATTAACAGCATTGATTAAATAATGAAGACAGATTACAAGGGCGATTTGATTACATTTTGGTGAAGAATCCAGATCCGGACCCAGATTCAAGAATTTTAAGTGATTCTTCACAATTGAGAGATTGGGCCAAAAAATGATATATAACGCAATGTATTAACGTGGTGGATGAGTGGGTGTGTGACGGGAACAAGCCGATTTGATTTTGGTTCAGGTCCAGATGCAGATCCGGCCAATCGGTGGGAGACAAAACGTAAACTGTTCACCCTGGTGGAGGTAACGCGCTCTACCTTGAAGTGTCGTCCTCGTTTGTGTTGTATCTACTTGTTCCCTTACACCTCACTGTCACACTGATATTCCTCTATCCTCCTGTCTTACTCAACCATGAAGCTTCAATCTCAAAATGTATTGATGGTCACTCTTTTTATTTATTATAACACCAAAATACTCAAGCTTGTCAAAGCTAACTTTTGATGTTACAACCCAATTACTTGCATTAATTTTGTCACTTATTATATGCATTGACTGTTGTCTTGGCACGACATCTCATTTGAGCAATAACCCATTGTATATGTTTGTGGGTGGTCCTGGTAGGTTTGTTTTTGCTGCAGTCTCATATGGGTTTGCTGGCTTCACCAATCACAGCACTGGGCAGAACCACAGCAGTGTGCAGGATTTTGCATTTCTCTATGGCCTGCTACCAACAGCTCCCAGTGTGGTTGTTTATGCAAGCCACTATGACATGGAGGTGGATACGTTGAGATACTCAGCCATTTGGTCAGATTTATGCAAGAAAAGACTTCTGTTATTTTAACCTGCTCTGTCTCCTTGAATCAATGCTAGAATACAGTGCACACATTTTAATTTTACTAGCTTAATGAGATTTATGCCACACAGCCAATATAATTGCACTTCAAAGCCATCATTTTGTAATTTTATTTCTAATTTCATCCACCAATTATTTTATTTTTATTTTGTTCCTTTTGATCGTGTCTCATAAATAGATGGTCACTGTTGTAGAAATCAACAATAGACCTTTTCGATCGGCTTTATTCTCACAAAACCCATACGCATATCTACAACAACATAAATATACATAGGGTAAGAATAACAAAATACAATAACTTGTACACATAATACTGAAGGCAAATACCACATACGCATCACATAATAACGAAGTTAAACTCCATACTCTAATCCCAATTACATTCCTCAGAGTACATTATTCCTAATATAGTATATAACATACCATTACTGTTCCAGCATGACTTTCCATGGAGTACGTGGTATACGTGTCATCACCAGCCATTGACCTTCATATACAGTGCTGCCACATCCGCCCAATTTCCGTTGCCGCCAATTACAGTACGGCACTTTATTATCACAACATTCACCCCCTTCCGAGAAATCTATCTCTATAAATCTAGTCTAATAGGAGGACGAATGGCACGACCGGATCTTCTTGGCACTGGAGGGTTATCCACAGCATCTGATTGCTGTGGAGTTGCAGGAACCATATCAGGAACGAGATCACCCCCCTCTGAGCAGGGTGCGTCTTGGGGACTACCCTGGGGAATTACATTTTCTTCAGAAGCCTGAGGTAGAATTGGGGTTCACTCTTGGATGGGGTTCCAATTGGGGCTAAGTGTCTAACAGAGACCGTAGTTTCCCTGCCATCTGGGTAGCGAATATGGGCATAGTGGGGTCCTGCTTGGAGGAGGTCGACTTCATCCACAAGGGGATCAGTTTTATTTGTGCGTACGTGACGCTTCAGCAGGACTGGCCCAGGATTGCAGAGCCAAGTAGGCACCGAGGCTCCCGAGGAAGAACGACGAGAATAGTTCAGAAGTCTTTCATGAGGGGTAGCATTGGTTGCTGTGGACAACAGTGAATGAATTGAGTGGAGAGCATCAGGCAGAACAGTCTGCCAGCATTTGATGGGTAGATTACGGGATTTTAGAGCAGTTGTGATTGCCTTCCAAATGGTACCATTGAACCTCTCCACTTGGCCATTCCCTTGAGGATTATAGCTAGTAGTTCTGCTACCAGCGATCCCCCTACTGGCAAGGAAGTCTTGTAATTCCTTGCTCATGAAGGAGGGTCCCCGGTCCGAATGAATGTAAGCCGGCATTCCGAAAATAGCGAACAGCTGACAGAGGCACTTGATAACCGTGGAAGTGGTCATGTCGGCACAAGGAAATACAAAAGGAAACCGTGAATATTCGTCCACAATGTTAAGAAAATACTGGTTCTTATCTGTACTCGGAAGAGGCCCCTTGAAATCTATATTGAGACGCTCAAATGGCTGAGTAGCTTTTATGAGTCGAGTCTTATCTGGTTGGTGAAACTTGGGCTTGCATTCTGCGCATATTCTACAAGATCCAACAACCTGCCGGACATCCTCTACAGAACATGGCATATTCTTAGATTTCACAAAATGGTATAAGCGGGTAACCCCTGGGTGGCACAAGGCTTCGTGGAGGTTAAACAGTGAATGTCGATCGTGGCATGCCATCCCACAATAAGACCTGGAGAGTGTATCAGAGGGAATGTTTTCTCGACCAGGACGATACACAATGTCAAAATCATAGCAAGATAATTCCATCCTCCAACGCATGAACTTATCATTCTTTATCTTATTTTTATGCTGCTTATCAAACATATAGCTCACTGATCGTTGATCTGTCTTTATAGTAAAATGTCTGCCTGTCAAATACTGTCTCCAGTGGCGAACTGTTTCAATAATAGCCTGGGCCTCCTTCTCAATAGAAGCATGACGACATTCGGGTCCCTGAAGGGTTCGGGAAAAGAAGGCTACCGGACGTCCTGCCTGGGTGAGGACTGCAGCAATTGCTACATCCGAAGCATCGGTCTCAACTTCGAAGGGTATGGATTCGTCAATCGCCCTCACCACTGAACCTTCAATGTCTTGCTTAAGAAGATGGAAAGCCGCTTCTGCTTCCCTTGTCATGGGAAATGTAGTAGTGGCACACAGTGGGCGGATCTTGCTTGAGTAGTCATATATCCACTGTGAATAATAGGCAAAGAAGCCAAGGATGCGTCGGAGCGATTTCAGTCCCGAGGCACAGGCAAATCCTGCAAGGGTCGGAGTCGTTCAGGATCCGGGCGCATTTCCCCTCCTTCCACCACATATCCGAGAATACTGAGCCTGTTCGTTGAAAAGATGCATTTGTCTTCATTGTAAGTTATATTCTTTCTCTTCGCAGCCTCAAGAAATTTCGTGAGATTAGCATCATGCTCTTCCTGAGTCATGCCGCAAATAGTAATGTTGTCTAAGTAAGCAAATGTTCCAACCAGTTCTTCTTCTTGAATGAATGAATCCACGATACGTTGGAAGCAAGCCACTCCGTTGGTGACGCCAAAGGGAACCCGAGCAAACTGATAAAGGCGTCCACAGTCCTCAAACGCGGTGTATGGCTTATCTTCATTTCTGATGGGGATTTGATGATACGCACTACGGAGGTCAATCGTACTAAAAACACGGTATTGAGCAATCTTGTTAACAGTGTCATCTATACGAGGCAGAGGATACCCGTCAAGAAGTGTAAATTTGTTGATAGTTTCTGAATAGTCCACGGCTAAGCGTTTCTTGTGAGTTTCGTTCTTAACGACAACAACCTGTGCACGCCAAGAGGAGTTACTGGGCTCTATAAATACCTTCCTTCAACATCCTTTGAATTTCCTTTTCAATGAATTTACGATCATCGGGAGAGTACCGGCGTGATCGAGCAGCAACAGGATAACAATCAGCTGTCAAGTTGGCAAACAGTTCTGGAGGGTCAACACATAGTGTACTGAGTCCACAGATAACAAGAGGAGGAAAACTACCTCCATATGTCAGTGTAACACTATCATGCAGTCCCTGAAAATCCTGGCCCAAAACTATATCTGAACACAGCTGAGGGAGTATGGACAGACGCACATCTTGGTAGCACCGACCGTTTACTTTGATATTGACTCGACAGAACCCTGATGTCTGAGCGGTGAAGGAAGTGGACGCCATGGAAACATTGCCTTGGGTGTGATGTACACTTAAGGAATGGCACTTAACGAGGTCGGGATGGATAAAACTTTCTGAACTACCACTATCCATAAGGCCATCCAATTCCACTCCATTGAGCGTGACCCTCACAACCGCCTTTGATAACACCCCTGGGGCAGCGGCAGAAGACACAGCTGCTAGCGTTGCCTGATCAGAGGAAGTTGCACAAGCACCAGTAGCTACTGATGAAGTACTATGGCACACCTTAGCAAAATGACCCTTTTTCTGGCACTTATGACACACCGCCTCTCGTGCCGGACATTTTACACGTGGGTGTTTTAAAAAAACCACAAAAGAAACATTTAACCCCCGTAGCAGCCATTACAGTTGTGGGTTCCACTTCACCGGTATTCTGATTGGATGAGGCAGCACCCAATGAACGGGAGGGTTGAATAACACAATAAGATTCTGAATTTCTTTGGGCTGAATCTAGAGATCTCGCCTGATCAAACATGGTAGCTAAATCTAAAGTCTTATTCTCTAATAGACGTTGTCTGATCAGTGGTGACTGCAGGCCGCTAATGAAGGCATCCCTGATGGATTCTTCGCAATGTTGAGTTGCTGTTACAGCCCCAAAGTTACACTCTTTACTTAACGTTTTCAGAGTCAGAAGGTATTCATCTAAGGACTCTCCGACCTGCTGGCAGCGAGTTGCAAGACGATGGCGTGCAAACACTTCATTAGTGGGCTTTACGTACTGTGACTAAAGTACGGATAGCCTCATCATAAATGGTACACTCTGATATAGTTTCGTATAGTCTTGGTGAGACAAAATTTGTAAGCAGACTCATCTTATCCAGATTATCCTGTGGTAGAGCTCCCAGGAAGTTTTCGAACGTCTTCAACCAGTGTTTCCATTCTTGTGCCGCCGTGGGTGAACTGGGATCCGAATCCAGCCTCTCTGGTCTCAGCAAACGCTCCATTCCAGTGTAGGCCTCGGCGCTCTTCTGGTCCAATCCAACCAGGTAGGTTTTGTGAGAATAAATTATTATTGTTGTAGTAATCAACAATAGACCTTTTCGATCGGCTTTATTCTCACAAAACCCATACGCATATCTACAACAACATAAATATACATAGGGTAAGAATAACAAAATACAATAACTTGTACACATAATACTGAAGGCAAATACCACATACGCATCACATAATAACGAAGTTAAACTCCATACTCTAATCCCAATTACATTCCTCAGAGTACATTATTCCTAATATAGTATATAACATACCATTACTGTTCCAGCATGACTTTCCATGGAGTACGTGGTATACGTGTCATCACCAGCCATTGACCTTCATTTACAGTGCTGCCACATCCGCCCAATTTCCGTTGCCGCCAATTACAGTACGGCACTTTATTATCACAACAGTCACTACAAACTTCAGAAGTGTAGTGTCATTTTAGTTACTGTATTTCAAACTACAAGACATAATGCTATCAAATAGCAATCTAATTCCATTTTAAAGAGGACCTCTCACATGGGAGTCGTTCCAATCAATAAATTTGTCTCAATAAATCCTTTTTTTTAAAATTGTGTTTCCTGTTACTCCTTAAATATGGTGAAGAATCACTTTTAAAATTCTCAATGGTGTAT
>NC_140969.1:256983-261323 GCF_056783735.1 Eptatretus burgeri
TCATATGTGACATGACACAATGACGTAATAACCCTTATAGCGGTTGGGAGTCAAAGGTCAGGAGGGTCACGACATTGCAAAATGTGTGGTTTTAGTCATAACACGGTCAATTCTTATCTGATTTGCATGAAACCAACACCAAAATGTTGACTGTTCTGTTCCCCACACTAATACCAATTACAAAATTAAGAGTACAAAGGTCAAGGTCGAGGTCATGAAAAGGTCAAAATCGTCATTTTGCCATAGTGTGGTCGACTTTTATCCAATTTGTATGCAACCACTGCCAAAATGTTGTGAATTAAATGCCCAATCTTGTGATATATGATATGACACAGGAAATTTAATGTTTTTAAGCCATCATAACACATATGAGATGGCAGATGTGGTATGGGATTAAATACCCTCACAATCAACGGTTTCTGGGGGGGGGGGCAAAATGTAGCGTTGGCGAAGGTATGCGCTCTACTGAGTGCCCGTTCTAGTTTTCCATCTACACTTGTATTCAAAAAGCCATGACGTGCTCGTAATGGTAAATGTTCTTCAGATTGGCTGCACACCTTTTTGCAGCCATTTTTCCCTGCTGAGGAGGGGTTAGCTTTTTTGCAGACTCCATGCACTCATGGTTCCCTTCTTGAGGCAATGTTTTTTTCTAGCCTGATGCCAACCCTGGTCGCCTCTTATGACACACAGGGATATGGTACACCGGTACCAGTACACTGGGGCTCATTTCGCCGACCTCGGAAGGATGACAGGCTGAGTCAACCCCCTGGTGTTAATTCAGTGGCTAACGGGGCTTAAACTCACGACCCGAGGATCCCAAGCCAGCCACCCTAACCACTAAGCCAACACCAGGCTTAGATTGGCTGCACAGATATTAATTTTTACATAATTGCAATTTTAATTGTACGTACCTCGGAAACAAATTCTAAGTGCACTTTCTTTCAGTCCTCGAGCACGTATCCATTTAAACTTCGCAGCAAGTTCGTTTTCCACGTCAGTAACATCCCCGTCTTCCACGCCTCATCTTCCTCAAACCTTCCTCATTCTGAACAGTTATTTCCTCATTCTTCACCATGCATTTCAAAGTCCTCGTATTAAGTCCGAATTTCTTGCACGTCTGTTACTCGTTCTTGCAAGAGTTGTAAAACACCATAATCTCAATCTTCTTTTCACAGGCATGTGATCAACGCTTCACTGCCATTTTCACTCCATTTTAGTGGTGATGAAAAACGTTGTTTTACGACTATTGTAAAGGGTCCTAAAATGTCATAAAACACACTTTTACGAACCTTGATGAACAATGTTGTTTTAACCTACAACTCTTCTAAGCACTAGTACCAGACGTGTAAGAAATTCGGACTTAAAAGTTTATGTGCCAATAAAACACGAAATACTGTCGTGTTTGAGTTGATAATATTTTCAGTTTTCAAAGCCTCACGATGATGTTTTTATATTCGCTTATTTTTAATGGAGAAAGCAAATCGGGAGACGCATGTGCGCCGGTTTTTCATATACGCTTATTATCCAGATTCTACTGCATGCATCCCGGACTTGCTGCTGGGAGCGTGACTGTGCTGCTGATGTATTGCCCCCTGTTTCCAGTAAACTGATCCGCCTTTGCTGACATTGGAAGGATGACGGACTGAGTCAACCCACCTAGTGTTATTATAACGAGAACGACAGGGGGCTCAAACTCTAAAACCCCAGATTTTTGGCCAAGCGCTACAGCCACGCTTAACCGTGAAGCCAACACCAGGCTAATAGGAGACTGAATGCGTGGGAATGTACTGGTTTCTGTTAAACCATAGCTCGGAGCGAAGGATAAGACTAATTTCACCTCAAGCACGTGTCAACCATTGTACAAAAGATATATGTCATATGCAGGCACGGGATTTTTCTAACTGCTTCCATCACTAATACAAACGGTAACTGCAAAAACAAAACTTGAGCACAAACTACTGGATGTTTGTCGAAGCCACAATCAACTTTGCACAACTCCAGGACAGAAAAAATAACAATTCAATTGCAAAATAATGGCGAACGTTAAATAATGAGAACCGTAATGAACATCAAGTTGGCAGAGATCCACCTTTGGACCAGAATATGATCAAACAGAGACAATAATGTGTGTTATTACTCATTTAACTATGATTCTGAGAGAGGGTGAAAACAAGAAAGGATTGGCAACAAATATAGAGCAGCAAAGATTATCATGCAGCATGACAGGACCCAGCAGGCCTCCATAAAAACCCTCTCATCGGCTAAAAATCTTGGAGCAAATCTGGTGGCACAAGCCAAATCTGGTGGCTCACAGTCCAAGCTCCAGATGAAACTCCACACAACCGGATGATTTCTACAACGTCAGCTCCGCCCATCTTCACAATTCTTTAATTTCTCTACAAAACAGATGTCTGGAAAGGTGGTTTTGAATCTTGTTAATAAAATAATTCTAACGACCATTACAGTGACATCTCATTTTTTAGATTCCATTCCTGTTTGCCCAAGTTTGCCAGTTTCCATGTCAAATTGTCTGCCAAGTCTAATCTGAAACAAAAATCTACCTTAAACTAAACTACCGTGTACTGTTGACCATATTCTCAACTGCCAAGTAAATGCTCTCACACATTAAGGTTCTAAATTATTAACTCGATCAAAATAACAATCCATCAAAAACCAATTTATACAAAACACAGTAAACAAGTACTGTAAGTGCAAAAGCTATTAACTATTGAAAAGCTTATCATTCCAATGTCATGCTGATGTTTTATCATATCCACAGAGTGAATTCAGGTTGTCAGTTGTGTTAATTTGTAAGCCTGGTGTTGGCTTAGTGGTTAGGGTGGTGGCTTCGGGGATCCCAGGGTCCTGAGTTTTACCAAGCCCCGTTGGCCTGCTGAATTAACATCATTGGGGGTTGACTCAGCCTGTCATCCTTCCGAGGTCGGGCGAAATGAGTACCAGTGTACTGGTCCCGGTGTATGCCCCGGTAAGAATAGGTGTACCATATCCCTGTGTGTCGTAAGAGGCGACTCAGGGGTTGGTGTCAGGGAAGGGCATCCGGCCCCATAAAACATTCTGCACTCAAGAAAAGGCCCAATCCCCAAGGCTTTCAGCAAGGGAAAAATGGCTGTAAAAACGGTTTTGAGTTGTGTGTTAATTTGTACTTCACCTTCACTCCTTCGGGCATCTACTTGCCATGGAGGGGATTATGACATTTAGTTCACTCTGTCCATGACGTGAGTACAGAATGTTAGTTTATGTCCACTAGAATACAGGTTTTATTTTAAAAATCTTAAACCAAATTCCTGTTCATCACATTCATTGTAAGTTTTCATTTAGTCCTGGAAACATAACATCTCTTCCTGAGTAGCACTTGGAAGTTGTCTGGAGGGCAAGTCCAAGATAATGTCCCATCAGACGGCAAAATTCCTCTTGATGTAATTACATTGTATTGTTGTGGTTCTGCAAGTGGGCACTCCCCCAAGGCACAATGGCATCCCACATATAGCGATCCCAAAGACTTACCTCAATAGTATTCTGTTTAGTCTAGAGCCTTCCACTTATGTCCCAGTGGGTAAATGGGACAAGATGCGTTGTGTAGGGCTTCTTTGTAGTTTGGTCTTTCTTGATAAATGTGCCCCTATTCTTTCACTTTATTTCATACGAACCCCACCCTGCATACATGCACACCACGGGCTAGAACAGTGACACATTTGTGAAGATATGTTGCAGCATCCCCAGTCAAAATGCACGCCCGTTTCGCCATTCAAACGGCGCACCTTAAACCAATGGATGGCTCACCTCAGACCCTCACTCACACCTCATCACAAATGCTCACCAAGATGTGCGCCACATCACCTCCCAAAACTCCCCCCCCCACAACAACCTATATGCCCGACTCCTCTTCACCACAACAAACACTTCCAACTACTTCAACCTCGTCACCACCCCTTACAATGCTTCAACTACTTTTGCACCGCAGATGTTCACAGTATGCTTCTCCCAATCCATCACTATATGCACCGCGGTAACTGCCATCAGCTCCCTGGAGTGCTCACAATAGTCATTGGGGATGTGTCAGGGAACAGAGGTGAACATATGTAGGTGCCTGCGACACTACAGGAATACTTTGTGGCATGTTGCTCACCGGTTAAGCGTGAATGTGCGCCTGTGTATTCAGGCATTCCAGCGATGACTGGATAGCTCTGGTGCTCCGCTAACTAACAGCGTTTCAGGTGGGAGTCAAGTGCATGTTTGTCACCAAATCCTGAAAACCCATGCCGCTAAGAATGAATGTAGCTCTGTCTCCATGTAGCCAAGCTGGGGGGAAACTGAGGCTG
>NC_140969.1:261823-269323 GCF_056783735.1 Eptatretus burgeri
TCCGGCTTTCGAGTCTGGCTGGGGTGTGACTACGGCTTGGGTTGGCATCTATGCGCCAATGAGGGAGCTCAAAAATGCTGATAAAGCCTCTTGATCCGCTCTTTGGCTCCTCCTTTGCCTGGGCTCCATAAAAGTAGTGGCAGAGAGTGGATCAGGTCTTCTCCTCTTCGCCTCGATGAGACAACGACCAGACAGAAGTGCCACTACAATAGCCGAACCGAGGGAACAGCAAAAACGACCAAACAGGGCGGAGCAAGCGGTCATAGGCATGACCAAGTCATTCCTGGATCATCGGTGCTCGGCTGCATTCTGCAGCCAATACTCATTACATTTACGGATTATATCGTACGGTCACGTTAAGTCTATCCTCTCACACATTCTTTTCTTGCCTTTATTTCTCCAATTCCCTACTGACCCACATCTTCACAGCTTCCTCCACACCTCATTGCACCACATTTGTACTTCCCCATTCACGCACCGTCGACACCCCAGTTCTCCTCCCTCCCCCCCAAGCGATTGGGTTGCGTAGGTCCATCGACTGCACCAGGTACCGAGAGGTCATTTACACCTCAACTGCTTCTCCACTCTTTGGCTATCTCTAATTTCCTCGAGTGTGTGTCTGATGGTACCTCTCATGTTAATATACGTTAAGATTGGAGAAGTTCTTTATATCGGGTTAGCTCTCCTCTTTGTGTTTCTTTTTGAAATAATAATTGGATTTCTTTTTGCCACACCCACAAAGCCTTGCTTTCCCCTGCTGTACATACATGTGAATAAACCCTTTACTGTGCCACATGACCTTTCCTCACCCTCGCTTGTAATAAATTGCTTATGGTATAAATGAACCCAGCCCATCTTGTCTTTTCCTTCATTGGTCCAGCATGGTCCGCACACAAGTTTAGCCGGGATGTTTTCTCCCACTGAATTTGTTCTTGTTAGCCAGCGCACATTCACTGTATCATTTGGCAGTAATCCGTGTGTGCACTGAGGGCACGAGACCCCCAATTGTAGTGTAACGTGGTGGTGTGACCCTGCCTGGATTGGCAGTGCCAATTAGCGTTCGTGGTGAGCCTCGAACCCCAAGTCTGCAACAGCATAATGTTTCGTGTCATTTTGTCCTTGAAAGTCAAAGCTTATGATTTTGTAAGTCAAAATAATAAATTATGCATATTAACAGTCAAATTAGTGACTTAATTTTCATGAATTTGAATAAAGCGTTATGCATGGGACAATTTGGAATCATTTTGGAAAATTTCAAGAAGACATTTCTGATTTATTTATTATGTGGACATAAATAATGTAAATTTGGCCTTGTCCAAACACATGGTGTCCCATAAGTAATAATTTGACAACCATTTTTCAAGTGTTTTTTTTTTTTTTCTGAAAATTTTCATCATTTACTAATGTGACTTTCAGAAGTTCCAATTTATGTATTACAGGTATTAATTACTGTAATTAAGTGTCAAAATGTAACATCATTGCATAACTAATTTTTAAATGATTACGTATGGGACAAGAGCATTGTGTATGGGACATTGCATGCAAAGTATAACCAGAGTATACACTACCTCTTATGTTTTGTGCCCAGTATGTGCTGGATGAAGTACAGTTAGTATTGTGTGCACCATGTCTTACCAAGGTTTGACTGTAATTGTATTTACTATCATTTAATGAAAATGTACAATATTTCAGCTTAATTATGTGTTTCATATGCTTTCTTGGCTTGGTTGTAGAACACGAGAAACTTCTGAGTGATTTTTGTCTTCTCAGAATGTTCTTTACTCTTTGTTGGCTTACAATATGGCTTCACAATTAATTGGAAAGCTTACAAATTAATTGAAAAGCATCACAATTAATTAAGAAGCTGTATTGTAAATTACACCTGTAAATATGTTTCCTGAGGAAATTTAAGTTGCAGAGTGAGATGTTCATGAATGTCTGAGCTTCGATAGTGTGTTACCTTCTGCTTGATAAGCAAATGTAAAACGTTAGTTTTCTCCCAGGAGTGATGTGTTTAACACTGTATTACATTAAGTTTAAGTTTGTTGGTGTGTGGGAGCAGATCACAAGCTGCACCTTCTCATTTAAGTGAAGGAACTATTTTTTTTCTTTTTATAGTAGTTTGAAACTTTACCATGTACTTACAACTGTATATGAAGATGATGAGGTTACATTGCTTTAAATACATCCTGTAACTAGAATGTCACTAGGGAGAGCGCATACCTCTGCCACAAAATGCCTGATCCACGAGAACGTATTGTGCCCAATCAATACTTTTTTGAAATATCAGGTTATGTATTATTTTTGGCTCACTCTCTCAATGGTGAAGAATCACTTCAAAAATTAAATAATTCTCGCATCCAGATCCTGATTCGGATCTTCACCAAAATTTAATCAATTCTTCGTTGTCACACACCCAACATGTCCACCAAGTGTCGTCCGAATCCGTCCACACTTTTTGAGATGTTGTGCGATATCTCGATTTTGGCGCTATCTCTCAATGGTGAAGAATCACTTAAACAAGAAGCAAATACTTCGATATCGTGCGGCTGGGGGCAGTAAAAGGTTAAGAATGATGAAACAATTTTGCAGTTATAAAATTTAAATGTAGAAAGGTGAATTAGCATGCATGATGGGAAGAGTTGTGACGTTGGACAAATTTCTATTTATAGCCCTCAGTTCAAAGGGACGTCCACGACCATAAGTGTGACAGAAGACACAGGACAGAACAGCCAATTATATAACAGCGCGATGTCGCCGTGCTGTAATAACCACTTCCGTCACCAAAAAAGAGGAAGAAATCACCTCCACAAGACGTTTTAAAAACACTTCTGGTGAAAAACAATGAAGAACGAGAGTTACAATGCTGCACGTCAACAACTAACGGAACAGGAAGATTATCACTTCCTGCTCAGAAAATCAACTTCCAGCATCACACAGAAAATGATTCAGCACAAAAAACGTCGCTCTTGCGCATTAACCCCACCCACAATTCACCCGGCAATCTCCGCCCACAATACACCCGGCAATCTCCGCCCATAATCCACCCAGCAATCTCCGCCCACATCACACCCAACAATAAGTGTGACAGAAGACACAGGACTGAAGAGCCAATTATATAACAGCGCGATTTTGCCATGCTGTAAAAATTCCAGTAGTTGTATCCGGATCCGATTCTTCACCAAAATCTAATCAGATCGTCCTTGTCACACACCCAACCTGTCCACAAAATTTCATCCAGATCGTCCACAACTTTTTGACATATCCTGTACACAGACAAAGACAGACAGACAGAAAGGGGTGAAAACATAACCTCCTTCACCTTCGGTGGCGGAGGTAATAAAAGGCAAGAACATGATTCAAAGTGAAATTGTACAAAACAGTTGTGATATAGGACTTTCCATGCTCCAATCCATGGTTTTGAATTTAATGTTAGGTTTACAAGTCTTTGATGTTGAAATTGTTGAAATTTGAACAATACAATGTTTTGTTCAGGCTTCCCCAGTTGTTTTCCTCCCAAACCAAAATAGCACATGATTTATGCACGATACTTTGTGTAACATGATAAAAACACTTTATCCCATTAAACCAAGGAGGACAAATGTCCCATACGTAACATGTCCCAAATATAACATGTTCTTCATGAATAGAACGAACACTAAATATGGTGTAATTCTTTTCAATGAGATTTTACAAAAATATGCTCAAATGTTCAACCTTTCTTCACACGAGATATCAAGTTGTACAAGAAAAGACTTTCAGAGAATTTTGAACTTGAAAGTTCTGTTAAAAAAACTGAATATTTTTTTGTGGTTCCATACATTCCATTGTGGGTACATTTTCTTTATCCGACGAATTATCTCAAGGTCAAATGTCATCGTTTTTACTAACAGTATTCATCTTACAGATACAAAACATTGAGATGAAAAATGTTGAATTTGTCATCCTTTTGGCTTAATTTTGAGAGGGTGAAAGTCTCTGTCCCATACGTAACATGCCTGATATCTTGTACTTGCCCTGGAGCATGCAGAGATGTATTTAATGTGGCAACAGATTGACTATCGAACCATCGGGCCTAAAAAAAGAAACAACAGATTATTGTGATATTACCTGACAAATATGCGTCTCATTATTGGCATTGCCTGTTCATTACTTGTGCCGTGTTATCCACTCTTTCTGTGCTGAAAAAACACAAATGCTCACTCCATGATGCGCAAAGTTAGCACGAGAGGGTTGCAAAGTGAAACATCATGGAGTGAACAAGAAATCTTAAAAGTTATTTCTTCTTAGATTAAACCAATTTTATTATAATCTTTGATTCATTCTTTTTGTACAAACTCCATTCTTTCCTCATGGAGGAAAAAAAATGCTTCCTCCACCATTTTGTTACATATGCTGCTTGTTTAATCAAACCTGCATTAATGTTTTAAAATATTATTTATGACAATGGCAGGTCAAAGTTGATGTGGACTTCTTTTATTTTAGAATATGCAAAAATATTAGTTCAATTTTGAAGTACTTTTCTTCCGACAAGTACATTGAATCAGCCGAAGTGGCCTCATGGGTAGAGCATTACAATCTCATTCTGGGAGGTCGACGATTTGAAACCTTGCCGTGTCATCCCAAAGACTCTTAAAAATGGTACGTGCTGCTGTCTTGCTTGATGCTCAGCATTTAAAAAGGGTGGAGCACACAAACAACCAAAAGTTGGTAATAGCGCAGCCTTTGAGGGCCTTTATGCCTTTCTCCTGCATCATGAGTGTGTGCATGTGTTTGTGTATATGTAGAAAAAATGAAAAAAAATAACTTTCTCTGTCTCACTTGAAAGTATAAAATTTTTAGATGAACATTTATAATTTTAAAGCTGTATAAGAATTCATTAGAAAGCATAGAAGCTGAGAATATATGGAGGATTATACACGTTCAGCATGGTGTTTTAACACTGACATTGTCAATGATGATATGGCCATGCGCTTCCACTATTTAATACTGTGTGTTGTGTGTTGTGCTGCATTCAGAACTCTGTCTACCTGAGGATGGTCAACTTTTAGCACATGCTCATAATGAATCCTCATCAACTCAGAGCATTGTGTGCTGCCAGTGGGATCGTGATCGATCTTACAATGGACATTTCCTGTTTTTTGTTTTTTTACCAGCCTTGGTGACTTGATGGTTAGAGCATTCTCTCTCAGTCTGACAGGTCGGTGGTTCTTGCTCTGGCCGAGTTGTAACAAAGACTTTAAAATGATACGTGCTGCTTTCTTGCTTGGCACTCAGCATTAAAAAGGATAGATCATCGACAAACAACCGGAGGTTGATAATGATAGCACAGTTTTTGATCGGCCAAATCGTCTCTTCCTGCGCAATGAAGTTCCTTGTAAGGGAACATTATAATATTACTTATTTCATGGTATCCCATCTGCTTGCATTAGTTGGTGGACATTAAATATTCTACGACGTCATTTGCAAAGGTTAGGTGAGCTACACCAGCACTTTGGCCAAGTTCCAAATTCCTGCCCTGACTTCCTGTGTCAGGGTGGCAACCAATCCAGGATTGTAACCCTCGCCAAGAAACTGATTTGGCCGAACCGACACTTTGCAGAGACCATGGTACATGATTTGATTATTTTACAAGGAACTCGTACCCAATCATACATGCAGTATTTTGTAAGATATATATATATATATATATGTGATTAATTGTGTCTGAAGTCGGAGTTCATAATGTGGGAAAACACTTGCAGCAGAATTTGGTGTCTTCTTAGTTGGTAGTTAGCTTTCTGGAGTTTCATTTTCACGAGTTGACCTCAAGCCCATATTGGAGATGCTTGGCAGGGTTAAATCAATGGTTTAACTTGGCACTCAATGGTAATGGCATGTGGATTACTTTTAATGATAGTTATCACAAGCAAGCCATGGTATACCACGCGTCTCAGGGCAATTACTTGGCACAGGCACAAAAGACTACTTAAGCAGTGTCACCCAATCCTGCAAAAGTTGCAAGAGGATTCTTTGAAAAATTTAATATTTTAAAGACTGATTGCCAGTGTTTTTCCTGATTTCAGATTTTTAAGTTATCAGTTTTTATCATGATTTATGAAAAGCAGCACTCTAGAATCGAGATTTTGCTTGTTCTCATGTGAAGTATTTGCTGATAAATGTGGTTGACAATTTCAATGATTATAAATGGAATAATGAGAAACTGTTTTCATTGCTTGTGGAAGAGGAGAGAGACAGAGGGTAAAATGGCAATGTACTGACAGCAGGATTACAATTGGGCACAACAAGCAAGGGAAAGAATCCACAGGAAATAAGGAGAGATGAGACGGGAGGAAACACTAACTTTCAAGTAAGAAGGTTGGGTTCGGTAGGGTCAATGGGGGTAGAAAAGATCAATGATAGGGATGGGGAATGACTTGAGTTAGTGGTGCATTTCTTACTTGAATTTCTTGAGGGAAGAGTCCAATTGAACAGTTTCAGGAAGGAAGTTCCACAAGGGGAAGAAAGAGGAACAGAAGAGCAGAAAGCCTATATTTGGGGAGTTTAACCAGGAGGGGGTTACTGTAAGAACAGGTGCTGGGGATGGTCAGAGGACTGAGAGAGCAGAGGAAACTCAATCAGAGTAGAGTTGTTAATAAACAGTCAGACAGGCCACTGACCTGTCTGTTATGTCACAGTAACATACCTTATGCTTCATTCTCATCATTGGAGATGCGAATAATGTTGAAAGCTTTTATAAGACCATCATTTAATCAATATCATAATCAGCAGTGTGAGATGACACCTTACCTCTAACAGAGTCTTGAGGTGGGTGATGAGATGGAAGGGGGGTGAGGGAGCATACACCAGAGATGGAGGTGACAAGGTTTCATAAACTTGTGTTTTGTTCCCTGTAGAATGCCACTTTGGCAGTTTGGTGGCTATTGAGGATGAAGCCAAGCACTCCTTTCATCATTTTGAAGCTCACATGTGTTGTGCTCACCTTTGGGCAGGTATATAGAATATGCTTAGAACTGCTTCTGCTTGTTTGATGATGTCGTTTTCTCTACCCATTGTGCTTCTGACATGCCTGGTATGTTTTTGTCAGGAAATGGAATCCCATCGTGAAAGATTCCTGACCATTTTGGTTTATTCTCTCTGTGATATTATACGATGAGTTCTCTACCTTGCTTGTTAAGTGCCTCTACCTTACCTTAAGTTCATTCGACACCATCAAAGCGAGTTGGCAAGACATTTTCATTTAGCCTTTGTTTCATGTTTTGTCAAATTGGAAACATTTTTGTTTTATGAACAGTTAAGTTTATTGTAAAAGGGAACTTGGTTCTCGATATCGACCAATTACAGCAAAGCTTCATTAGTTGTGGATTTGCATGTCCATGGTGTATGTCTCTGCATACTTATTCACCATTCGCATTTCCTCCCTCACCGGCTGTCCCTCACTCATTTGTTGGTGTACCTGGCATGCTGTGCCTGTTTGTGGTGAGCATGTTGAGGTCATGG
>NC_140969.1:274323-316823 GCF_056783735.1 Eptatretus burgeri
TCAGAATAACCGAGCGGTGTTATCGTCGACCTCGACGGTTCGATTAATTATCGGGCGTATTCAGCCCAGTACCAACCCTTTACGTGAAGCAAGATGAGGATTCAATGGGAGAAAAAGACGAAGCGAAGCGGGAGAACAGTTCAACAATAAAGCACATTTATTCGCGGCACACGGGAAGCACACAAATACAATTCCACCAAAAGCACACAAAAAAAAGAAAACACAATTCCATTTACACAAAAAGCAAATATAAAAGTGAAAACACAGTGCAGAGCTAATACCGACTACCGAGCACACGGCAACACTTATACAATTCTACTTCACAGACGGCGCCGACAACACATACCCAAAACCAAGGAAAAGAAATACCCTCAAGGATGAGGCGGGCCTGAGGCCGAGACCGGGTCGCGCCTACCCGTCTGGTGATGAGACGCGGAGCGGCGATGGCGCCTCACTCCGCGGGCCTCGCGGACAGTGTCAGGCAGGGGTGGGAAAAGGGGCCCCCTTGGTCGCACTATCTCAGCGCGGGGGGAAACAGGAGGGGGTTGCTGATGCTCGGGGTATAGAGGATCTTTATTATCCCTGGTGTGCGTCTCCACCTCGGCCAGGTCGCGCTGCCGGCCTTCCTCGGGCGTGCAGCTCCCGGCACCGTCGCGAGCACCCCCTCGTCTGCCTTCGCCGCTGCCGCCTCTCCGCCTCTGGACTCTCCACCCTGGACTCTTCTTTGGGCTCTCCTCGTTCGACTCTCTTCAGCTTCTCCAGCTACTGCAGGCTTCGGGCTCCAGACTTCCACACTGCTCTGACTGACGAACACCGTCCTTTTATCCCCCGAAGCTTCGCCTTTGACTGTCTCCCTTCGACCTTTCACCTCGCTCCCCATTGGCCCGAGAAAAAGTGGGCGTGAAGGCTTTTTGATCCACAAATTTGCATATATCGATCGTTCTGGAGGCGGGGCCAAATCGCCCCTCGCTCACCGATTGGACGGCAAAAAGTGGGCGTGTGTCGTTTTTGATCCGTTTTTGAAGCACAAAATCCGTGATTTTGTACACGCTGTTCAACGTGCGCCCTGCACGAGTCCAACACCGGTACCCACAGCGGGGCAAGAACGGTGGCGATGCTACGGTTGCGAGGTGTGACGGGAAGGTCGTGGCGGTTGTGGTGAAGCGGCGTTGTGGTTGGTGGTTGATGTTGTGGTTGTGGTGGTAATCATGGCGGTTGGTCCAAAATAAAGATAGTAAAAGAAAAACGGCTATCCTGAAGAGTCGCAGCTCGCATAAATGACATGTATTCCCACTAGACAACGGGTTTAGACCTAACTACACATGTACTTACCGAGATACCTCACCTAAGGGACCTGAATGGTGGTTTGCGAATTTGGTAACCACAACACTACCCCCTTCCCTTTTTACAGACTCGTCCCGAGTCGTCAAATTTTCGTGTGCCATCATGTGTAGTTTTCCCCTAGTACATTTTACCTACGGATCCCTGAGTGCGACATTCATGGTATTCGTGTCCCCAAAATAAATAACCTGAGGGCTGCGTAACTATCGAAACAAACTCACTCACACGGACGACTTAAATAAAATTGCCGGCGCTAGACAGACATGCCGGGGGCGCACTCATATTTACAGTACATCTTAACCTTAACTTACAAATTTTACACTAAACCATGGCCCAGGATCATTGAACTCTGCAAAAGAAAGCAGTTAGCAGGGAGCCAGGCTGCCCGCATGCAGTCTCTGGCTCAAACAATGCAGGTGACAGGGAACGTGGCTGGCTGCTCACACGCAGTCCAAGGCCTTCCCTTTTGAACTGAACTCAGTGAACCACAACGGTGCTTGGGCTGCACAACGCAGTCTCCGTGCCAGCTCAAGTGGCACACGCAATGAGCACAACGAATGGATGCATGAACGGTTTGAACTGAATGCAGTGAACCACAACGGTGCATGGGCTGCACAAACGCAGTCTCCGTGCCAGCTCAAGTGGCACACGCAATGAGCACAACGAATGGATGGATGAACACAAACACGGTGCACGGGCCGCCACTGCAGGCCCGTGTTGTAGCTGCCAACAGGGCAGTTCTCGCAGCTTGCAAACTGTTGCCTTG
This sequence comes from Eptatretus burgeri, assembly GCF_056783735.1. Lineage (NCBI taxonomy): Eukaryota > Metazoa > Chordata > Myxini > Myxiniformes > Myxinidae > Eptatretus > Eptatretus burgeri. The sequence goes on from NC_140969.1 coordinate 276,431, forward strand.
ATCCTGGCGCACATGGAAATGAACAGGGGGGGCAAAGCAAAAATTGAACGGGGCTGGTGAACCTGGGCAGTGGGCATGGCATGGCAAAGGTGAGCAGGCAAACACAGCCCGCAGAAGAAGGCCGCTGCAGGCAAACACAGCCGGCAGATGAACTGGCCGGCACGGGCCTTGACGCAAAACACGGCCAGCCGATGGCACAGGCCTTGCAGCACAGCAGCTGCAGACGATCCAGCCGGCACAGACCTTGCAGCAAAACAACAGCTGCCGATGAAGTTGGCCGGCCTCCGCCTTTCAGTGGAGGTTGGTGGAGGGAGTGCGGTGGTGCTGGCCACTTGGAAGGCGGGCTCGGACCTACCTACCTGTCTCCCTCCCAACCTATCGCCTTTGCCTGTCACTGTTCATACCCACTCCCTTAATTTGTCAAACCCCAATTTAGCCCCAACTTTTTTTTTGTTGTTTTTATTTTTACTTCCCCACTATAAATCGTCCCCTAACCCCCTTTATCGTCCTTGTTCGGCTAACCTATCCTGTCACCTAGCCTACTCCCAACCCCTACGTTCCCTTCCCGGAGGGGAACAAGGGAGAGCTAGCGTCCTGTGCCGAGGCCCAACTCAAGCCTCAGAATGGCCTCCCCAGAGTTCGGCGATCTAACCCAAAGTGGGTCCAGCGGCCCACAACGAGAGCGAGGGGATGGATGGTGCGGAGGGGTACATCTCCTAATCTACCCTAACAATTTAACTGTTAAACTACCCCGGGGCTTTCAACAAGCGCCTCTCGCTTAAACTATTGGTTCTAACAACCCAGATTCCCGTCGCCTGTGTTGGTGTCCTCACAATTTCGGGCCTCGCCCCCCAATTTTCTCTCCGTGCCCTCACACGGTCTCCTGGCTGGGACACGTGGCTCCCTTTGGCAGGCACGACCCTCTGCCGATTCTCCCGCTATGGCACCCCCGGGCACTACACTGCCTCCGAGCCTACCAGCTCCCTAACACCGGGGAGTGCCCCCCCATGGCACCTCCCCTGAAACGCACACGTGGCAGGCTGGCTTCCCAGGCCCCTTTCCGAGGGTCACCCATGCCCACAACACTGCCCACATGGCTAATGGCGCCCCGGGCCCCCGCACCAAGCAGGCGCACCCGTGCCCACTACGCTATCCCGGCCCCCCATGGGCCCTTGGCCTACCACGGCCGACTCGCCTGGTGCCCGGGGTACCCACTCAGCGATACTCACCTTTCGCAGCCACGCTCCCAAGCCCGTCAACAGGGCTCCTGCACCCCTCCAAATGGGTCTCGAGCCTACTTTCCCACCAACAACAAAACGACCTCCATTTTTCAATTTGACTCACCCAGCTAACTCACTCTACACTGACCCCGGGGTCCCTTGGGCGGGAGTCACTCCTCCCCCCAATCACTCATCGCACCATGCATTCCCCATTCACTCCACACACACAGACCCGCTGGCCTCACTCACTCACCATGTACTCACCTCACAACTCACCAACAACTCTTCAACACACACACCGCTGAACTCTGCCATCCTTCTAACTACATCCCCTAACGAACTCGTGCTCCCACGTCGTCCCTTAAACTACAGCACGTTCCTTTTAACACTACGTAGCTAAACTACGTCCCCGCTGCACGTCCACAAGTCTGTCACTGTCTCCAAAATAATCCCATTTTATTTCCCAACCTAAATCTGGCTACAATCCCTCTAACTAATCCATTCCACGGACTCCATGAGGACTTACCCCTGCCCCATGAAGTCGGTCTAACTAAGCTAACCCTTCCCCCTAACTAGTTTCCATCCTGTGCCCAGGGCTCAAGGGGGTCTTTCACCCCTTGCCCAGGAATCCTGTGCACCCGAAAGTGAGGCTTGCTGTTTCTTTTTTTTTTTTTTTTTTCATGCGCAGCACCTGCGCGGCAACTCAGAGCTCGCGCACTTTGCACCTGTCCGTGACGTCATGCAGCTGCACGTGTTCCTCGTCCCTCCTTGGACGGTGCCATCCGGCAGAGATACCCCTCCTGCCGGATTCCGACCACACGTGCAGCCATGACGTCACCGTGCGCAAAAAAAAACACAAGCCCCACGTCTCGAGGGGTTCCCCACGCGAACACATGTGCTTTGCCCGTTGGAGCTTAACACACACGATCGCGTGGAGAACCCGTCCGGTCCAAATCCGTTTACCTGCCTAAACTTTGTCCGTCCGCGGGATCGGCAAATCCACCGCGTGCGTTTCTGGACCGGGACTTCACTCTCGCAAGCGAGCACGTGGTGGTCTCGTGCGTTGCAGAGCACGAACCGCGTGCTCACTGCTGGGTGAACCCGGCACGGTCTCCGAAATAGCTACAGCCGCTACTCGGCTTTCTTTCTTTACATGTCGCCGTCGTCGCCATTCCACACACGCATACCTGCGTGTTACGACGCACACAGTCCACACCATTAAACTCACACCGGGAGACGCGGCTGCGTGCTCCCGCATGCCAACCGACATCTCCCTCACATACCTCCCTCACCTGGTCGTGACTCGCCTCAAGGGGGCATACTCCCTCTCCTCGTTCCTGGAGGAGGCCATCCAGGTGCTCGCACCGGGTCCCAACACGCTCCGCGAGCTCAACCCCATTGTCCTCCACTACCTCCGTGTGTGCGTCACTTACCCCGTCCTCACCGTGCAGTCTCTCCTCTATCGTTCCCTTCCCGGCTACCGTCACTGCCAACTCTTCACCCTTTACCTCCCTTGTCTCCACCATTATTATTTCCTTTGTCACGGCCTTCATGCCCGCCTGCAGGCTTCGGCCCATGTTCTGCGTCTCCCCCCGGAGCTTTTTCGTTTCTTCCTTCATGTTTGTTTCCATTTTAGTTTTCATGCGTTTTATTTCGTTTGTGAATGTATCCATCTTTTCGTTTATTTGTTTGTTCATGCCTTTCATTTCGTTTTTCATTTCATTTGTCATTGCCGCATTCATTTGTGCCAGCATGGTGAATAGCTGGGCCATGTCGGATGCACTCAAGTGAGCCGTTTCGGCAGGGGTTGGGGAAGGGTCTTGGTGGAGAGGGGGGGGGGAGGTGTCATACACCGCGGCCGCTGCCGCACCCACCTCGGGCCCTGGGTTCAGTTGGGCGAGTCCGTGTTCCTGCACAATCAACATTTCCTGCTCGGGGATTCCATCCTGGACCATGGATTCTACACATTCTACATCCATTTCTAATACCCCCGGCTCCCGCTCGCCTTGAGACGCCATCTTGCTTCTCGTGAAGGGTTAATTTGCTCGCTCGTAATTTGGAGGGAATCGGGGGTCGCTTCTCTCACCCCTGGACCGATTCCCGTGAATTTAGCCGGAGACAGGACAGCCCGTTTTCCTGTTCTCCGATACCAGTGCTGCGAGGAGGGCGATGAGTTTATATCGCACGACCTGACACCAGTGTTGCGGTCTTCGCGCCCGCCGGCGTGCGAACGGCCACGTAACTCGAATCGCGGCACGTCGCCCACCGGACGGACAATCCAGTCGTGACCCTCTCGGACTAACGCCGGGAACCAGTCACGGGTGGACCTTTCGGTCTCACCGCGATCGAGCCAATCAGCCCCCGCGTGGGATAGGGTTGCTCGCCAAATTCGACCTACCTAAGTACCCACGCGGAGGGTAGACCGGGCGATCGCACCTCGCCGCAGGTCGACTTCGGACACGGGCCACTTAAGCGACCCGTTCCGTACTATCAGAATAACCGAGCGGTGTTATCGTCGACCTCGACGGTTCGATTAATTATCGGGCGTATTCAGCCCACTACCAACCCTTTACGTGAAGCAAGATGAGGGTTCAATGGGGGAAAAAGACGAAGCGAAGCGGGAGAACAGTTCAACAATAAAGCACATTTATTCGCGGCACACGGGAAGCACACAAATACAATTCCACCAAAAGCACACAAAAAAAAGAAAACACAATTCCATTTACACAAAAAGCAAATATAAAAGTGAAAACACAGTGCAGAGCTAATACCGACTACCGAGCACACGGCAACACTTATACAATTCTACTTCACAGACGGCGCCGACAACACATACCCAAAACCAAGGAAAAGAAATACCCTCAAGGATGAGGCGGGCCTGAGGCCGAGACCGGGTCGCGCCTACCCGTCTGGTGATGAGACGCGGAGCGGCGATGGCGCCTCACTCCGCGGGCCTCGCGGACAGTGTCAGGCAGGGGGTGGGAAAAGGGGCCCCCTTGGTCGCACTATCTCAGCGCGGGGGGAAACAGGAGGGGGTTGCTGATGCTCGGGGTATAGAGGATCTTTATTATCCCTGGTGTGCGTCTCCACCTCGGCCAGGTCGCGCTGCCGGCCTTCCTCGGGCGTGCTGCTCCCGGCACCGTCGCGAGCACCCCCTCGTCTGCCTTCGCCGCTGCCGCCTCTCCGCCTCTGGACTCTCCACCCTGGACTCTTCTTTGGGCTCTCCTCGTTCGACTCTCTTCAGCTTCTCCAGCTACTGCAGGCTTCGGGCTCCAGACTTCCACACTGCTCTGACTGACGAACACCGTCCTTTTATCCCCCCGTAGCTTCGCCTTTGACCCCCTCCCTTCGACCTTTCACCTCGCTCCCCATTGGCCCGAGAAAAAGTGGGCGTGAAGGCTTTTTGATCCACAAATTTGCATATATCGATCGTTCTGGAGGCGTGGCCAAATCGCCCCTCGCTCACCGATTGGACGGCAAAAAGTGGGCGTGTGTCGTTTTTGATCCGTTTTTGAAGCACAAAATCCGTGATTTTGTACACGCTGTTCAACGTGCGCCCTGCACGAGTCCAACACCGGTACCCACAGCGGGGCAAGAACGGTGGCGATGCTACGGTTGCGAGGTGTGACGGGAAGGTCGTGGCGGTTGTGGTGAAGCGGCGTTGTGGTTGGTGGTTGATGTTGTGGTTGTGGTGGTAATCATGGCGGTTGGTCCAAAATAAAGATAGTAAAAGAAAAGCGGCTATCCTGAAGAGTCGCAGCTCGCATAAATGACATGTATTCCCACTAGACAACGGGTTTGGACCTAACTACACATGTACTTACCGAGATACCTCACCTAAGGGACCTGAATGGTGGTTTGCGAATTTGGTAACCACAACAATATATATATATATATATATATATATATATATATATATATATATATATATATATATATATATATATATATATATATATATATATATATATATATATATATATATATATATATATATATTTGCCCAAAGAATGCGAAACCATGACAACCAAGAAGCTTTCACAAGACCACTGGGATAAAGTTGTGGAAAAGCACAGATCAGAGGATAGGTTGTAAAATATTTCAAAGGCCTTGAGCACAGTCAAGGCAATTGTTAAGAAATGGATGGCGTATGGTACCACCAAGCCCCTGCCTTGATCAGGCCTTCCCTCCAAACTGGATGACCAAGCAAGGAGGAGACTGATCAGAGAGGCCACCAAGAAGCCAATGGCAACTTTGAAAGAACTACAGGCCTTTATGGCAAAGACTGGTCACTGTGTACATGTGACAACAATATCCCAAGCACTTGTGAATGATATTGGTAGGGAAGTGACAATTTGGACTGTGGAACCTTTTCTTCGAATGGAAGAAAACTGACCACTTTCAAGCAAATGTGATATGGTATTGTTAGGTGGTTGTGATGATTTCATGTGGAAATTATAAATTATTGCTTTGTATATTGGCAGTCCGTGTTTTGATTGTGCTGTACTGTACTTTGAGTTGATTCCAGAGGGCCATGTCTTCTTCCCCCTCCCCCCACATTAAATCAAATTTTTGATCTCTTAAACGATGAGTTGAATAAATGTGTTTCCCTAACATTTCTGCTGTATGAACAATAACTTATTTTGGGCTGAATTTACATTAATAACAGAGCAGTGGCACCTTTTTTCATGCAGTGTATGCATGTTGTTGGGTCGATGTGGAATCCAATGGGACACTAATGGAGGAAAATCTGATCGAGCAGTGTTGTTTACACGTATTCAGTTTGAGAAGTATCACTTTTCACGCTGTCTGCAAGACTTGGCACCACACAACAGGTATGGAAATTTTGGAAGCACAAGGACTGGTCCGAGGAAATGTTGAACTTAACCAAACAGGTTGTGTGTGTATGTGTGTGCATGTGTACATGCTGGGTGGTGGACATGTGCATGATGTAATGTATTATCGTATTGTTTACGGGTTCAGGGGTCACAAGGGGTTTCGCGAACCCACTTCCCGTTGATGACCCTGAAGCCGACAAGCCGCCGATAACTCCGTGGTATGACAGGTTGCTAGGCAACCATGGATACAGTCTAAGACGTTTAGTTCAGGCACGGTCCATCGTGGAACTCCACTTTACACTTCCAGTGAATTAAACCTCCCAGATTGGGTACCGTGTTCTCAACGCCCTACTGCTGTCAATCAAAACTGTCGAGCGATACCATAAGTGGGATGTTGTTTACTGACTAACCATAAACGAAACAGCAGGGCACTCTTTGCACACTATGATCAAACCAATGGAAAGAGATGATCGGGCTGTTTGGAAAATGGTTCATAGAGGTTTCGCAAAAGCACGTATCCACAATAAGGCAGTGTCACACGAGATCCTACCCCTCAGCACATCAGTCCTCTTAGTCAGTCAACTTATCACGATTCTACACACAGCACGCGCTTCAATCGTTCCTGGGAAAAGTAGACACGTAAGAGTGATAGACAGGGCAAGACAGCAGAAGAGATGAAGACAGGGTGTTTTGTTGGCCCATCACTCATCCTTACGCAAGTCGGTGGGCTTACCTTGGTCCCAGCATGAAAAAAGGGGGGGGTGAGAGAAGAGAATAGATGATGGGCGGAGTGAAGAGAGAGGAGCAGGCAAATGCTTGCAACGTGTTTGAGGAAATTTTGATATGAGACTCAATAACCCTGTCCTAAAAAGGAATGAGGGCAGAGCGTTGAGTACTCTTGTGTTTTTAAAATGAACGACTTTGAGGAAGGGAAAGCCAGAGATAGATTTTGTAAATCATTTTGAATTTTGTAAATTCCCTGGCGCATCCAGGGAAACTCCACGGCCCTTCAGCTCTCCGTTGCACCGCGGCACCAACCCGTTCATTTCCGTAGTTTCAGCCTCGTGGATTTGTCCTTGACTTCACTTTCCCCAGACATGTGTAAGCCTGAGTCCTTGAATTCTCCCAGCTTGTATTGGCATTGGGAGAGGTGGGGATAAGGGACTGACCAGCATCCAGCTACACTGTTGAGCGCTATTTTGGGCCTAAGATGCTTGTCGCATGTAGTTTGAACCCCATTGGTCTGTCCTTTCTCCATGCGAACTCATTGGTCAAGCTCAGCTCCAGCAATGGAGCCGACGTCCAGGCTCGAGCATCAGCTGTCGACGTCTGATGCAGGCACTGCATGCTTGTGCTGTTTCATTATACGTGGGTGGCCGTACGTGCAAAAAATAACATTAAATTAAAAAAAAACTTTCAAACTGCGTGCCAGAAACAACAACCACACAGCCCGTTCCTTCGCTTTCGCATGCCCGTACATGCGTGGCCACACGTGCATGGCCGTACGTGCAAAAAAAGAAGAAGAATTGTGACGTCAATCGTGATGTTATTGCATCGTGTCCTGTCATTGGTTTGGTAAATAAATGGCCATAACTTGGGAGCCACTTGTCCGATTAATATTAAACCTTGAAAAGGGCACAAACTCAGGTCCCCAGCAAAAAACCTGGCAAGTTTCAATTAGATCGGACCAGTGGTTGTCGAGAAACAGCGGTCACAGACAGACACACACACACAGATTGCTGGAATTATAGATAGACAAACACGCATTTATAATTTAATTTATATGCACGAGCTGCCTCATGCTGCATGTGTGCATAAATTAAGTCGTAATTCAGTGAAGTAATCAGGAAAAAGAATAAAATCTTTGGGAAAACACGTGCCGTTTTGGTCGCAATTAATCCAGAATGTAATTTCGAACTGCGATCATGATGGTGGCAGGTGTCGACTTGCATCATCGTATGTATAAGTTAAATATATATTAACCATTCACCACATATATGCCTGGTGTTGGTGTAATGGTTAGGGTGGCAGGCTTTGAATATTTGAGTCCTGAGTTCAAATCCCACCCAGCTATTGAATTAATACCACATGGGGTTGACTTGGCTGAGCATTTTTTGAAGGTCAGCAAAATGAGTGCCAGCATGCTGATATATTGTGGTGGAGGGGTGACCAGTGTTGGATAAGGCATTGAGTCTTATTGCTGGCCAGAAATTATTTTCACATTAAATATTTTGTCTGGGGAACCTCGTACCTCGTACCTCGTACCTCGTACCTCGTACCTCGTACCTCGTACCTCGTACCTCGTACCTCGTACCTCGTTTTTATTTTTTTATTTTTTAAATATTATGAAAAAATAGGCATTCATTCACAATATTTGCATCTGTTAACAGGTACAAATTTATGTCTCTTACTGGTCCCCGATTTAACAATATACTTTAGTTTATAGTACATAGACTATGGTATGGGATTTGATTGGAGTGTCAATGGAAGATGTGGAGGATAGAGCGAAATGGAGACGGTTGGTCCGCTGTGGCGACCCCTAACGGGAGCAAGCCGAAAGAGGAAGAAGACTATGGTATGGGATTTGAAAAGAGGCAAATGACAAACAAAACAAATTTTAAGGTGCAATGTAAACAAATAACAATCAGGATGACCTTCAGCAATAAGACCAGTTTCAAAAAAAAATTTCCAACATCATCCAAGATCAAGCATTGCAACTTGCTGATGAAATGTGGGGGCATGACCCATTGCTCACATATGAAAGTCGGTCTTGTCAATTGTCACATGTGCAGCAATTTTGATGCATCTTTCAAGATCCAATATGGCCTTTCTTTCTCTGACTACCATGTCAGCGGATGACCATAACCTGGAGGACAAATACAATGTGACTAAGAAAATGCAATGCCTGTTCCTCAACATCTTAGAATTCTTCAAGTATGCGAAAGTGTTTTTCTAACGACAGCTAATCATCCTCAAAATGCACTTTCTCCTGCACCAAGCCACCAAGCAAATGCAAGGTCCTAACAAACTGCGTTGTTCTCGTCCAATCCAAGCTCGACGGAGATCCTGGACTTAGTAGGGTGAGACGTGGACATGTATGGTTGCTCCACAAGCTACCAATTCTTTTAAAGGCTCCTCTGCTGTCACCCATGTGTTCGAGCCACCAGGAAGCCAAAATAAATCTGTAATGCAGTACATGAGCTGCTAATTCAGGTTGTTGCTGTGCTGTGCTGAACTCATACACAAGCTGGTTGAGGACAACACACCCTTTGCTAAAACCTACCAGTGTGAGCTGTGTGGGAAGCTGGAACAAGCTGCCTCCAATCCTGCATGACCCTTCAGCATCACCAGTTTGCAGCTTTTCTCAATTTGCACTTTCATGGAAATTATCATTTGCTTTAGTGGCCACTGCGTCACATCAATTTTTAGCAGGAGAGAAACCTCCATTGCGTTCTTGTACAATATCTGAAAATTCTTCCCTTTCTTTGAGGATTTGTGAGGCTTGCCATCCACCATGCAACAACAGAGCAAGCAGGTGCTCAAAGGCGTGACCATTGGAGCTATGCTTGGGTGCACCAAACAGGTTGCTGGTCACAAAGTTGTCGTAGCAGCTGAACTTTTGCAGGTGCATTTGTGAAGCTAGTATAAGCCACACAAAAGCTATCAGGAAAACGGCGAGAGCAGTTCAGTTGTGTCTTCAAAGCTCCAACATTGCCAATGAAAATTATCACGATAGGTAGCCATGTTTGCCCGGTAGCTCTGCACAACACGGAAGACAGTTATGTGTTAGGGGATTTGAAAAGAAGTACATGACATTAAAAAAATGAGAAGATAACTGTATTATCGTTAAAATTGACCAATTCTGTATTTTTTCTTTTAAGATGAGAGACAAAATGAAAAGCCAAGTGATTCACGTCAAAAGAGAAAATAGTTCGGTCTGAGAGACACATCTAAAACATAAAAATGTCAACTTAAATCTTGCATGACGCAAGAGGAATGAATCGGGATGAACTTCACTGTCTCGTGTCATCCTTCCCCACATTCATTATTACGGTCCCCATTAAACCTTCCCAACTGAACCATCGTACATGCAGGGTGCTGCGTTTCCTTCCCTAACTCTTTCTTTATTTTCCTATTCATTCATTCCCTCATTTGTGTCCAAATGTTTCTCCACTGCATGCTATCAGTTCATACCCTTAATCACCTTGCACTTCCCTGGGCCGAGCTCTTGTATGGAAAAAAAACAAAAAAAACCCACAAACTTGTCTCCTGTTTTGTGTAACATTTAAATGTGAAGCAAATTAGATGTTCACATTAAGTAAGTACAAGTTCTGATTAACCTGGTACACTGTTTAACATATTCACAAAAGACTCGATGATCTCCACTCGCACAGTCAATGCATGGCTATAAATGGAACCGTTTTCTCTTCTTTCCCAGTGGATGCTGGAAAGCCTAAAGGCAGTGTCTTGGGCCCAATCCTGTTCGTCATGTTCATGATCTCTCCAATAATCTAGGAAACCCTTTCTTCCTTTTTGCAGATGACTCTTTCCTTTCACCAATACAATGGGCCAAGCATCCAAAATGTGTCTAGTTTTTGACTTTTGTGACCCACCTCTGGTATCTACCTGAAATTTTTTTCATTAATATGTGTACAATATCTCCATTATTCATTTTAAGCAGTAGCAAGATCATTTCAATTTCAGTTTCCACAGGTGAGTGCATTGTGCGCTGATTGCTTACAATTGGAGAGTTGGAATTCTTCACATTATTTCTTCAGCACCAAGGCGGATTACAAGAAATGTTTACATTTACTTATTATATGTACATGTACTGATGATCAAAGTTTCTTGAAAACTAACCTTTTTGCCATCAATAAAAAATATATGTATTCTACAAACATGTCTCAAAGTGTTTTGCATAGTTTTATATGTTGCTTGCACCTATAAATGTTCCTTTTTATCGATGGACAAAAAAACCCCAGGTCAATATATGAAGGCAGCCACTATTCTTGGTTCACGAAGGCAGAACAGGTCACAAACATTTCTGGAAAGTCAAATTTAGTGAACATTTTTCTTTGCAATGTGCATGTAATTTGCACATGCCAAGCTCATCCATGTTTGTTTGTGAATTGAAAATCAAGAGGGGACATGCATGAATCCTCACGTAAATTAATGACAATAATTGATGGTATGAATCTTATCAAATTATTCATTTCATACAGACGACAGTGGTAAGGTGATTCATACTGAGATTAGTTTTTTCCCTTAAATTTACACCAATAGAAAAATATTCTAAAGGACAACTAAAAATGTCATTAAAAAAACTGTAGACACTATCTTGGTGGAGCCATGGACTGCCATGCCACTGGCGTAGAAGTTGTAACTTTGCTCATGTTTGTTGTGCGCAGCAGAAGTTCAATAATAATTATCGGTGTATAGCCACTGTGCATTAACATTTTTAGGTTGGCATTCCACTGCGACCGCAAACAAACCCAGTGTAGCCGCACTGCTAGAGCAGGTTTGCCACCACATTGTTGATTTAATAGAATACATAGCAACTGCAGATAGGAACAATGGTAGTGTTGTAATTCATGTTTAGAATTTCAAGTTGGTCCATACTCCATACTCGTCTAGATTTCAGTTAGGATCATTGACACATGTCATGGTCAGTTTATGATTGAACTTCGAAGGATGATACTGATACTAAGTGATAGGAGAATTTAGAGCAGAACATCCAGTCGGATTCATGACAGTTAGATTCTATAGTATAGTAAATCACTGGGTATTGATTTTGACCATTCTGTCAAAAATTAGTTAACAGTAAAAAGGAGATTCTACCTTCCAGATCCATCAGATTCATCATCATCATCATCATCATCATGATCATCACCGGGCGTGGCATCGGCGGCTACAGCAGCTGAAATCCCCACACCGAGCCTGTGCTGCCTGTGGTGTATTTGTAGCGCCTTGCCAGCGAACTTACTTTCGGGGCTTTCTTCCACATCAATCCACTTCGCAGCACATTCCTGAAATTTCTTAATGCTTTTCTCACTTAATGGAATTACTTGGCTGTGGGTGTTGATGACACGCATAAAACAGAACCCTGAAGAACTGCTTTCAGAATCTTCGGCAACACTAATAAAGCATCAGACGACATGTATGCCACCATGAGAGCTCGTGAGTTGACAGCTTGCCTGAAACGAAGCGCGTGATTGGTTGATGAGCGTGGTGCTGCATGTCAAAAGCACTGTGATTGGATGATGTTTATAAGAAAATTGTCACAATTTCGGGTGTTTTTTTCCATATTTTGAAAAAATGTGCAAGTTTTGTGCTTGACGAGTTTCAGATATGATTTCTATAATATTTTCACACAACATATTGTTACGAATCTGGAAACCATTTGCACACAAACAGACAGCAGTCCCTAAGCTTAGTTATTTCAATAAGTATGTGTATAGTTACATTCCTATGTCTAAAGGGAATTACATGTGTGCGCTGCAAAGTTTCTTTCCAGTTAGATTTTTGCAATACCCAACGCCAACAAATCAATCCTTCACTTCTTCGCACCATCGACGCCATTGCCCACGTGCGTTCAACCACGGACGTGGGCGGAGGTTTCCTCACCTCAGAACACGGACTCCACTCAGGAAAGGAGGGGGCTCCCCCCTGTCCAATCACGGATGGCCAGCACATCACCCCACAAAACCCTGTCCAATCACGGCAAAGATTACCTCAGAGCTCTGACTCCGCCGTGAAAAGGCAGGGTTTTCCCCCTGTCCAATCACAGGAGGACAGATATCACCCCACGAAACCCTATCCAATCACGGCAAAGATTACCTCAGAGGAGCGATCACCCCACCCCGCCCGGGGGAGGAACAAGAATGGCCGGGCTCCCATTAGGGCTCGCTGGAGTTGGGTTGGAATTGTCGGAGAAGAAAAGGGTCGCCATTGCTCTTGGTGTGCGTCGTTGGTGGTCGTCGTTGCCCTGTCTCAAGCTGGTCCTCTGACTATTCCACAGCCGTCGACTTCCATCTCTCATTTTGTCGAGCAATAACCCGGAGTCTGAGCCAGGAATCTCCGCTGGCCTTCTGTGAGGAGCGACCCTGGACACCGCCTGGACCCCGCCACATCGTGTCTGGGCTCGCTGACGATCCAGAGTTTCACACCTGCAGTCGTGGGCCAAACCGCACGAGGCGGCCAGGTACCGACCAATCTCTGACCTCGAGCCTGTCTATCCCGTTGCCTGCGAGGGTTGAAATAAAGATAATCCGGGTACATTTTCTTTTGGTGTGTGTGCGTCTGTGGTGGCACCGTCCGAGAAGTAGAAATTGTATCAGTGTTGAGTGCTCATTGTACATTGGCTGTATATTCGGAATAAGTCTGCTCTGTGTCTCCCTCCCCATTATAAATAAACCCGTTAAATGTTCCAGTTCGTTGTCCGTGTTTTCTTTCATTGGCCTTGCATGGTTCGGGCTTGAGAATCAGGAAGGCCGATTGTGCTGCAAGTTGTCATTTGGGCCGGCGCAGCTTTGGTAATTTCCACTAGGTTATGCCGGATCCGAGTCGGTAACAGCGACTCGGTTTGGACAAAGCCAGCCGAGGGTGTGGCTTCCCCGATAGTTAGACAGCGTGCGTACTTAGGTAAATTGGAATTAGACAATTAACCCAAACCTACGCCGTCAAAATATTGGCGTCCAAGGTCCACGAAGGGACCCGTGACCTTCGGAATTATTTGAAGGTTCTGACCTTCAATTCCGGTGTGAGACGGTCCGACTGCTCCATCCAGAGGTCGTCCTCGCCACCGAACCCGGCACCCTAACAATTGGTGTCAGGAGCGCGATTCGGACCCCTCCGCCTCCATAGAGAAATTCACGGGATTCGGATCAGGGCTGCCCGGAGCAACACCCCCCCCCCCCCCGTTCCCTCCAAATTAAGCGTTTAAATTATTCTCATGACGAACCATGGCAGACCCTGACGAGCCATGGCAGACCAAGACGAGCTGGTGCAGGTGAGTTCTGAGAATACAATGTTAAAAGAATCCGTGGCTCAGGACATAGCAATCTCCACAGGATCAACGCCGGATCGTGGAAGGCAGGTTTATGCAGCAACCGACAACGCAGCAGTTAATGGAGTTCATGGAAAGGTTCGAACAAATGGTGAGAAGCATGATGGATGCAAATGCGCAACAAATAGATGTGAATATTAAAAAAAATGGAAGAACGCATGGGAAACTGCATGGATGCCAATATGCAGGCACGAAAGGGCGAAATGCAAAATGTGGTCTGGAATTTTTCAAATGGGATCAGGACTGAACATGAAGGTACGATCGAGTCAGGAGGGAGTGCAATGGTTGTTCGGACCGCGGTGGAAACGGCCAAAGTCGAGGTAAAAGAAACGCGGGAATTAAAAGGGATGACAGAATTAAGAGAGACACAAGGCGAGATGCAGAATTTTGAAATAATGACGGAAAAGCAGAAATCAAAGGAGGAGAACAAATTAAATAAAGTAAAAGAGGAGCACACACAAGTAGAGCTAGTAGGGGACATGGAGGTTGAGCTTGGGGAATGTGTCGAGACCCAATGCGTGGGTCAGGATAACCTCCCACAGGAACAGGGGGAGAAGGTATGCTCCCTGAAAGTGGACTGCGACCAGGTGAGTCCGGTCAGGCTGTGCGAGGTCGAGCAGGTGCATGGTACAGAAGGGTACATGCCGAGTTTGGGAGGGGCAGAGGCCTTGGAATCCCTTGACTAACCCAAACCCCCAGCGTGATTGTCCCAGAGTGTGTGTTGGAGTGTGCGAGTGTCATGGCATGCGCGAGTGCATGGGGGGAAATGGCACACGGACCGATCCAGACGGGAGACGGGAATGGCGAGCCTGGTAGGCCGCCCAAAGTTATTTTGGAAACCGCACTGGCTCCGCAGGACGTCGGGTGCGAGGTCCGTCCCGTGTGTTGCGAGCGGCCGAAGCGCGCACGTCTGCGCGATCGCAACCCGGCGTTGAAACGTCTCGTGCATGGTACGAAACCGGCACGTGCACGGTTAAAAGGAAGGTTGTGTGAATTCAGAAAGCACGGGTCCCCATGCGAGTGCATGTGCGGACATCACATGCTGCACGCCGCGTGTTCTGTTCGCGGAACGCGCGGAGCGAGTCCCCGAGTCGACACGCTCGGGCAGGCCTGCACGGCAAGCCGCGCAGGTTCCGTGTGCGAGTGACGTCACCGGGGATCTCCCAGCACGAACTACAGGTGAGCAGCGCACATGGTGGATGGCTCGAAAGTGAGCTCTTGGTGCGATTCATGGGGTGACGTTAAGACCTCATTTATCACCCGAAAGGAAGGGACGTGCGTGTTGCAGACCCCCGCCCTGGTGATGCAAAGATGGCCGAGCCTTGCACGAGTACCCGATCCCCGGCCAGGATGTGGCAAGCATCCTCGCCCGGGCAAAGGAGCATTAGTTAGTGGGAAGGGTTTAGCGATACATAGACCGGCCTCATGGGGCAGGAACAGTTCCTCATGGGGCCCGTGGAATGAGTTAGAGGGAATGTTAGGTTAGATTTAGAAATGGATTTTGGGAGACACGGACAGACATGGAATGTGTAGTGGGGACGTAGCTCAACGATTGAGTTAAATGGAACGTGCATTAGGATAAGGGATAACAGCTTGGTGAGAAGGCAACAACTGTTGGCACAATTATTAGAAAATGGAAGAAGTTCAAGATAACAGTCAATCTCCCTCGGTCTGGGGCTCCATGCAAGATCTCACCTCGTGAAGCCTCAATGATCATGAGAAAGGTGAGGGATCAGCCTAGAACGACATGGCAGGACCTGGTCAATGACCTGAAGAGAGGTGGGACCACAGTATCAAAGAAAACCATAAGTAACACACTATGCCGTCATCGATTAAAATCCTGCAGCACACGCAAGGTCCCTCTGCTCAAGTCAGCGCATGTCCAGGCCCGTCTGAAGTTTTCCAATGACCATCTGGATGATCCAGAGGAGGAATGGGAGAAGGTCATGTGGTCTGATGAGACCAAAATAGAGCTTTTTGGTTTAAACTCCACTCGCCGTGTTTGGAGGAAGAAGAAGGATGAGTACAACCCCAAGAACACCATCCCAACCGTGAAGCATGGAGGTGGAAACATCATTCTTGGGGATGTTTTTCTGCAACGGGGACAGGACGACTGCACCGTATTGAGGGGAGGATGGATGGGGCCATGTATTGCGAGATCTTGGCCAACAACCTCCTTCCCTCAACAAGAGCATTGAAGATGGGGCGTGGCTGGGTCTTCCAGCATGACAACGACCCGAAACACAGCCAGGGCAACTAAGGAGTGGCTCCGTAAGAAGCATCTCAAGGTCCTGGAGTGCCCTAGGCAGTCTCCAGACCTGAACCCAATAGAAAATCTTTGGAGGGAGCTGAAAGTCTGTGTTGCCCAGCTACAGCCCCGAAACCTGAAGGATCTGGAGAAGATCTGTATGGAGGAGTGGGCCAAAATCCCTGCTGCAGTCTGTGCAAACCTGGTTAAGAACTACAGGAAACGTCTGATCTCTATAATTGCAAACAAAGGTTTCTGTACCAAATATTAAGTTCTGTTTTTCTGATGTATCAAATACTTATTTCATGCAATAAAATGCAAATTAATTATTTAAAAATCATACAATGTGATTTTCAGGATTTTTGTTTTTGATTCCGTCTTTCACAGTTGAAGTGTACCTATGATAAATATTACAGACCTCTACGTGATTTGTAAGTGGGAAAACCTGCAAAATCGTCAGTGTATCAAATACTTGTTCTCCCCACTGTAAGTGAACTCTCTTATTTACAGACAACTATGCATTCTCTCTCATTCCTGTTTGTCCGTCCCTCTTGCTTGTTTTATACATCTTTGGTCCCACTGAACCTACTATCAGTCTGTCACCTTTTTACCCCTCATCACTTTTCTCTTCCATGAACCTAGCTTTTACATACGCAAAGGACTTTTTAAAAGAAAAGTACAATGTACTTTATAAGAACGGTGTGAACAAAGCATTTTCATGACAGATAAATAATAACAAAAGAATAACAAACTGACAAACTTTTTGACTCAGAAAAAAGGGGAAGATCGCCCAAAACCCACATCAATTCCCAAGACTCGTGAGGTCAAAGGGTATAAAAGCTAGTGTTGCAGGTAAAGGTCAAAGGTATCAAGGTACAAGGCCACTGGTGTAGTCATTACATCAAGGTGTAATGGGAAAAGTAGGACCACTGGACCTGTGGCTTATCTGGACCCTGGCCTAATGTTGTAATTCCAAATTTGGTAGCATTTCCAAACAAACAAACAAACAAGAGAACGGAGTGAAAACAGAGTGCTCCCTTCCTTCGGCACCCGGCGATAACGTCATGTTTCGCCTCGATATCGAATTGGAAAGGAGCGGTGTACAATAGGGTCACATTTGTACATGTGTTTCAAAATAACGCTTCTTGTTCAGAAACCATATCTTCTAGTATCCCTGAATAAAATAATTCCAACCCGTCATTTTTGATGGGCTTTTATACTACAGTAGTTATAAAATAAGAACAAAAAACAATGATAACATTGTAACAAAGCATCTATTCATTAAAACCAATAATATTTACAACAATAACGAACATATAATCCCTGGCACTCGCCCAAGTACATATTGGGCTTGGTGAAAGGCAAGATAAGGGTCAGGCAGTACAGCAGGTGAGGATGCTACAAGGTTGAGAAAACCATTGAAAATTTGGTCCAACGGACCCACGAGTACAAGTATAATTCAAGTCAAATAAAACAAAGGTTTTTAAGGTTGTCGGAAAAAAACATATATATGTATATGGATATTTTTTTCAGGTGGGATTCAATTTTACCGCCGATGATGCACCCTCTTTTACAACATCTTATTTAACACGTGACCATTAGTTATTTGTGCCTGTTATTTGTGTCCTTTATGATGTCCTTAAAAACAGTACAAGTTTCCTGTTGGGAACGATTTTCAATTTTGTTTCACTGCCAGATAGGCAGAGTGAAAAGAACGAAAAAAAAAAGAAAAAAATTCACTCCTCTTTGCACATGCACAATAAGGATGAATTTTTTTTTCTGTGAACAATGTTGAGGCTCGTATGACAGCAAACACACCGAACATATAACAAGGGGAGCAGGAGACAAGAGCGATGGGAGAGGGAAGCACAAAACAGTGGGGAACAGAGACATTAGGAGATCTGTGGAAGGGGAGAGGGACGGGGCGGGGAACACGGGGTAAACAAAATGGACACCACAGGGACTTTCAGGTAGGAAATCAAGGGATTTGAAGGAAGTGGGTTTGGGGTGGATTAATGGAGAGGTACAAAAGATCGAGGTTTTGGATGGGGGAAGATATGAGATGGTGGTGAACAGCTGTTTTGAAGGCCTGGAGGGAAGAGTGGGATCGAAGAGGAAATGGGAGTTTGTTCCAGAGGTGGGAAGAAAGAGGAATGGAAGAGTGAAGGTGAGCAGTGATTCTTGATTTTGGCAGTTTCACCAGAAAGGGTTTTTTGGTGAACCTTGAGTGCCCTGTGGAGATATAGGGGGGACAGATCACAGACAGAGCAAGGGGGAGGGGGGAGGGAGAGGGAGGGGCAATGCTGGAGAGGAGACTGTAAAAGACGGAAAGACCTCCGGGTCTTCCAATCCAATTCAAAACCATGATCTTTTCTACCCACATTCATCCACCCCAAACCCACATCCTTCAAATTCCCTTCTTTCCTTCCTGAAACTCCCCGTCGTGTCCTAATGTCTCTGTTCCCCACTGTTTTGTGCTTCCCTGTCCAGCCCCTTTCGCTGCACATTCTGTGTTAGCTCTTATACGAGCCTTGATATTGTATTCAACAAAAAAAAAAAACAAAGGGGGCGTGGGAGGGGGAGAGGACAGTGGGGGAGGTGGGGCAAATATATTTTTTGTGCCATGGCTAATAATCCCCGTCTGTAGTAGGGGTCAGTAAACTGCTTGCATAGGCGAAAGCGGTAAGTGTCAACATGTATGCAAAATTTGGTGGAGATCAACCCAGCCCTGGATAAAAAAAGAAGATTTTCAGACAGACAGACACACAGACACACACACACACTCTTGCCTTATTTTGGAGAACAGCATTCGGTAGAGGGCATATCTCCACCAGGCTAAACGGTTTACATTTTGTATCCTACTGATAGTTCCATATCCAGATCGAGCCTGAACCAAAATCAAATTGGCCTGTTATCGTCACCGAACCAACTCATTTGTCAGAACTCGGCCAACTTTTTGAAATATCATTCCATATATAATTTTTGGCCCAATCTCTCAATGGTGAAAAATCAGTTAATTAAAAAAAAAAATTTACGTATCCAGATCCGGATTTGCATTATCACCAAAATCGAATCAATTCATCCTCATCACACGCAACCTATCCAACAAGTTTTGTCCAAACCCATCTATATCCTTTGAGATATCATGCTATATAATTGGTTTTAGCCATTTCACTCAATGATGAAGAATCACTAAACAAAAAAAAATAAACTGTAGTATTCGGACCTTCACCAAAATCAAATCATTTCGTCCTTGTCACACATCCAACTTGTCTGCCAAATTTCGTCCAAATCCATCCCAAACTTTGAGATATCTCGAGTTAAAAAAACAACATAAAAACTAGAGGGGGAGCACTCGGGAGAGTGCAAAACCTCCACCGCCAATACTGCTGGGTCACTCAAGTGAACCTTATATCTTATTCATTAAATATGACGTCAACAGTGCTGACAGTAATAGTTCTTTTCTCCATTTTTTTTTGGGGGTGGGGGGGGGGGGGGGTGTAAATCACTTAAAAAATGTAGAAAAGCAAAAAGAAAACGAAAATTTGTTTAAAAAAAAATTGAAAAAAATTATTTTTCTCCAACAATTTTTTTTTGGGGGAGTGGGTTGGAAATCACTTAAAACATGTAGAAATGCAAAAAGAAAACGAAATGTTGTTGAAAAAAAAGTTGAAAAAATTTATTTTTCTCCAACGATTTTTTTTTTTGGGGGGGGGGGGGGGTTGGAAATCACTTAAAACATGTAGAATTGCAAAAAAAAAAATTCAATTTTTTTTCAAAATGGCCGCCATAGTGGCCATATTGGATTTTGGACCAAGTCCAAAATTTATTGGCATAATCCTTGGACCATACCGAACCCCCCCGCCCCCCACCAAGTTTCGTCGAAATCCGTCGAGTTTTTCCGGAATACTGTTCACAAACAAAAATTTTTTTTTCTCTAACAAATTTTTTTTCGGGAGGGGGGGGGGGGGGAATCACTTAAAACATGTAGAAATGCAAAAAAAAAATTTCAAATATTTTTTTCAAAATGGCCGCCATGGCGGCCAGATTGGATTTTGGACGAAGTCCAAAATTTAATGGCATGATCCTTGGACCATACCTAACCCCCCACCAAGTTTTGTCGAAATCCGTCGAGGAGTTTTTCCGGAATACTGTTCACAAACAAACAAACAAACACACAAACAGTCATAGACTGGTACTGACGAAATCGTCACCTTGACCTCTGACCTTGTCTAATAAAAGCTGTCTCGAGAGAAGGGAGCGACGCAAACCAGAAGTTTATACGATGAATCTGTACGAAACCATCAAAAATCGTACCATTCGACCGAAGCAAAAATCTCCATTTCTCCATGCAATTATTTTATCAGTCACAAAACCGTAATATTCGGCCATCCACCAACAATCTTTACATAATCCGATGGCTCAGCGAGTCAGGCATGCGACGAAAACCTTTATTGGGATAAAAAATGACTTTTGAACACCATCTTTATCGAAAACACCGTCAGCGCGCACACGCAAAACCATATGTGAGTCAACGACGCGTCTGCTCGAGCGCACTGCATCATGGGACGACCCGTGATGCATCGAGTGAAATATTTTTTATACAATCTTAAAACGTCTCCAAAACATCCGATTTTTACCAGAATTTCGACAACCGAGTTTTAAGCGTCCTAAGCAATCGCAAAAACCGAAGACAAAATTAAAATCGAAGTTAAAACGAACTAATAACGTCGAGCGAAGCAAAAATACTCCATTTCTCCACATGAATTTACGGAATTATGTTTGACCTCACTGTGACCTTGACCTTTAACCGATTTTGACCAAAATCTAATCAGCGCGAGCCATCACCCTCCTGAATCACGTGGTGTAATTTGACATTGGTAGCTTCTTCCGTTCTCGAGTTATCGTGCCTACAAACAAACAAACAAGCAGTCATAGACTGGTACTAACGAAACAGTCTACTTGACCTCTGACCTTGTCTTATAAAAGCTGTCTCTGGAGAAGGGAGCGACGCAAACCCGAAGTTTCTGCGATGATTCTGTACCAAACCATCAAAAATCGAATGTTTTGGATGTTAGACCTCACTGTGACCTTGACCTTTAACCGATTTTGACCAAAATCTCATCAGTGCAAGCCATCACCCTCGTGAATCACATGGTGTAATTTGACATTGGTAGCTTCTTCCGTTCTCGAGTTATCTGTACCAAATCATCAAAAATCGAATATTTCACCTCACTGTGACCGATTTTGACCAAAATCTAATCAGCACCAGCCATCACCCTCCTGAAGCACGTGGTGTAATTTGACATTGGTAGCTTCTTCCGTTCTCGAGTTATCGTGCCTACAAACAAACAAACACAAACAAACAGAAACGGAAGTCATCAATATACTTACGAAATATTTAGATTTCGTAAGTAACAAGCAGTCATAGACTGGTACTTACGAAATCGTCAACTTGACCTCTGACCTTGTCTAATAAAAGCTGTCTCTTGGGAAGGTAGCGACGCAAACCAGAAGTTTATACGATGATTCTGTCCAAAACCATCAAAAATCGAATGTTTTGGATGTTTGACCTCAATGGGACCTTGAGCTTTGACCGATTTTGACCAAAATATAATCAGCGCGAGCCACCGCCCTCCTGAATCACGTGGTGTAATTTGACATTGGTAGCTTCTTCCGTTCTCGAGTTATCATTTTTTGGATGTTTGACCTCACTGTGACCTTGACCTTTAACCGATTTTGACCAAAATCTAATCAGCACTAGCCATCACACTCCTGAAGCACGTGGTGTAATTTGACATTGGTAGCTTCTTCCGTTCTCGAGTTATCGCGCCGACAAACAAACACACAAACAAGCAGTCAGAGACTGGTACTTACGAAATAGTTAACTTGACCTCTGACCTTGTCTCATAAAAGCTGTCTCTTGAGAAGGTAGCGACGCAAACCAGAAGTTTATACGATGATTCTACACCAAACCATCAAAAATCAAATGTTTTGGATGTTTGACCTCAATGTGACCTTGACCTTTGACCGATTTTGACTAAAATCTTATCAGTGCGAGTCACCACCCTCCTGAATCACGTGGTGTAATTTGACATTGGTAGCTTCTTCCGTTCTCGAGTTATCTGTACCAAACCATCAAAAATCGAATATTTGACCTCACTGTGACCTTGACCTTTAACCGATTTTGACCAAAATCTAATCAGCACTAGCCATCACACTCCTGAATCACGTGGTGTAATTTGACATTGGTAGCTTCTTCCGTTCTCGAGTTATCATTTTTTGGATGTTTGACCTCACTGTGACCTTGACCTTTGACCGATTTTGACCAAAATCTAATCAGCACGAGCCATCACCCTCCTGAATCACGTGGTGTAATTTGACATTGGTAGCTTCTTCCGTTCTCGAGTTATCTGTACCAAACCATCAAAAAATCGAATATTTTACCTCACTGTGACCTTGACCTTTAACCGATTTTGACCAAAATCTAATCAGCACTAGCCATCACCCTCCTGAAGCATGTGGTGTAATTTGACATTGGTAGCTTCTTCCGTTCTCGAGTTATCATTTTTTGGATGTTTGACCTCACTGTGACCTTGACCTTTGACCGATTTTGACCAAAATCTAATCAGCACGAGCCATCACCCTCCTGAATCACGTGGTGTAATTTGACATTGGTAGCTTCTTCCGTTCTCGAGTTATCTGTACCAAACCATCAAAAATCGAATATTTTACCTCACTGTGACCTTGACCTTTAACCGATTTTGACCAAAATCTAATCAGCACTAGCCATCACCCTCCTGAAGCATGTGGTGTAATTTGACATTGGTAGCTTCTTCCGTTCTCGAGTTATCGTGCCTACAAACAAACAAACACACAAACAAACAAACACACAAACAAACAGAAACGGAAGTCATCAATATACTTCCGAAATCTTTAGATTTCGTAAGTAACAAGCAGTCATAGACTGGTACTTACGAAATCGTCAACTTGACCTCTGACCTTGTCTAATAAAAGCTGTCTCTTGGGAAGGTCGCGACGCAAACGAGAAGTTTCTACGATGATTCTGTACCAAACCATCTTGTTATGACGAATGAATTGAGTATGTAAAAGTTAAAAGTAAAGGGGAAAGTTGCAAACTATAACTCTGTGAGCACTGTTGACGTCAAATTGAATGAATAGGATATGAGGTTCACTTGAGTGACCCAGCTGTATTGGCGGCAGAGGTTTTGCACTCTACCGAGTGCTCCCCCTCTCGTTCCATCTGTGAACGTACACATGTGGACATAAAATAAAATAGAATAGGATTGGTCATTGGGTGCAGGCAACTTTCCCAAATTCCAAATCCCTGCACCGAACATACAGAGACACTGCATTGAAAGCAAAGCTGCAATGCAATAGTCATGTGACCAAGAGACAAAATTCACAACCAACAATTCTGGTTAAATATGCAATCCCTAAAAAATATTTATAAATCAAAAAACAAAAATTAAATCAAAACACAAGGATGCACCGAAGTCAGTTTTACCGACACACAACATTGTACAAATAGGCCGTGTAATACAACTACATCCGATGCAAGAGACTTACCTGCTCTTGCCTGGAAGGTTCGCTTCGACCTGCTCTCCGCCAAAGAAACGTTGCCAAGAAAACCATGCACATCCTCACAGACGTCTTACATTCGCGTGCGTCGTGTCAGTGAGGAAAGTGCAAGTAATGGAGGATGCAGAGCGACAGGCAGCGAGTTGAGCACCCCGAGGGCACGTTTCTCAGAATCTAGGGCCTCCTGGAATGTAAGTTCTGAACGACAGGTCACCTGGCAACTCCACACAAGGCTGTTGCACAGGATGGTGCGCTTGAAGAATTTACTGTTGGAAAAAAGGAGAAATGAGGGTTACAAGAATAAACGAGAACGGCACTCGGTAGAGCGCATGCCTCAGCCAGGCTGAACAGTTTACCTTTCGTATCCCACTGATAGGCTGGATCTGGATCCGGACCTTAACCAAAATGGAATTGGCTTGTTCTCATCACCCAACTCAACCACCGAGCTTTGTCACAACTCATCCACAACTTTTTGAAATATCATGCCACATATCATTTTGATCCCATCTCTCAATGGTGAAGAATCACAAACAAAATTCTCGTGCCGGATCCGATCTTCACCAAAATCGAATCAATTCTTCCTTTTTCACAACCAACCTGTCCACCAAATTTCATCCGAATCCATCCACAACTTTGAAATATCATGCCACATATATCATATCTGGCCTCAACTCTCAATGGTGATGAATCACTTAAAAAGTTATAGAAGCCGGATCTTCACAAAAACCGAATCAATTCGTCCATATCACACACAACCTGTCCACCAAATTTCGTCTGAATCCATCCACAACGTTTTGAGATATCCTGCTCACAAACTGACAGACAGAGACGGGGTGAAAACATAAGCGTTACCGACCTGGAGGGTAAAAACACAAACTCAAGACGGCTCGGTGGCATAATGGTTTGAGCGTCTCGTCCGAGTCTGGCTGGTCAGCGGTTCGGCTGGCAGAGCGATACCAAAGATCACAAAAATGGTACATTCCACTCTTTTGGTTGACATTCAGCATTTAAAGCATAAAGCATGGACAACCTCATTGGATTGGCAACCCATGAGGGAGATTTCTCCTTAGTCGCCCCACCAACTCCCAAAAGAAAAGCCACGTCACAAAGGCATCCGCGGTAATCCATAGTGCCCCGAGAAAATGTCGCTACGACAAAACGGGCACGTCTGCCCGAAATCATGTCCGGTGCCGCGTCTTTGTGTACATGTTTGTGCGCGTGTCCTCCACGAGCTTCAGACCAGGTAAAATAAACAAATAATAATAATTTTTTTTTTTAAGCCTGGAGGATAGATACTGTACAGCATTTAAACGCAGATGTAAAACATTCTTTTTTTTATCATGTTGGATTATAAAACGACATTGTGATTATAATTAGAAGACGGGCTGGTTGACCAGAGTGTACGTCAAACTTCGGGTAAAACGGGCGTTTCCAGATGAGTGCCATCGGGTGCATGCAGACACATTGCTCGGAGGTTGGAAATATTTCAGAAAGCCAACTTGAAGCCATCAAGCTACAATAATAACCCATTCATTACCGAGTCATTCCATCTGAAATCACCAAATTTAAGAAAATGTTCCCAGTTGACCCCCTCAGATTTACTTTAAACTTTCATAAAATAGTTCCCAGGTATCAAAATGAAGCTGCGTAAAATTTTAGGTCCATAGATGCGGTCAACTCCGAGATATTGAGGGTTGAAAATGTGGTTGTGGCCCCATTTTTATGGTCGTTGCGAGCATCACAAAATGAACGGCTACTTTTAAGCTCCCATAACTTTTAAATATTAATGCTAGAGCCTTGCAATTTTCAGAGATTATTCTTCTACAACTGCTCTGTAGGAAACAAACATAAAACTGAGTATACCTCTCTTAAATTTTATGACATGATCAGTTGAAATCCAGAAAAAAAAATGTTGGTTTTGTATGAAGACCCAACTTTGAGACCCCATATATTTTTATTGACCCATCCCAGAAGCTTGAAATTTTTTCATGTTATAACTGTATGGTGGTAGTATTCAAATACATGTTTACTTTTCTTAATCAGTCATATATAATAGTCATGATCCCTCAAAAATTGAAAAATTTTCATTTTTCCCCGAAATTCAGGTGAGGATTGCAAATATATGACAAGGTATACCACTTCAAATTGTTCACCATTGGAAAAAGTATATTCAAGTTTACAAGTGTCAAATATCAAAGTGGTATAATGTTTCTATCAATATTTTAAAAATATTTGAATAAATGATGTTCTGCCAGTGCTGTGCGCATTGTGTGTGCTATTTAATGAACAGTCCTTTGACATGAAGTACAGTGGAAAATCGATATAACGCTCACCGGTGGGGTCCAAAGCGACTCGGGCGTTATAAATGATACAGCGCTATACTGATGCAGTGAAAAATATTTTATATTACATCCAAACCAGAGCCAAAACACGTGGACATGTACGTCCGCAATCTTGGATTGTTGGCGTTGATGACAAAGCGGTCAAGTTATTTTCTTTTCTTTTTTTTAAACAAGAAATAAATACAGGAATTGAATGCATATAGAATATATATATATATATATATATATATATATATATATATATATATATATATATATATATATATATATTTTATGTAAAATCAAACATTACTTACAAAATAAAAAAATACAAAATGTACATTATCACATAAATCGGTAAAATATTTTACGCTTCCTTAATCACAAAACGGATACGGAATTTATATCTTGAAGAATTTGGAATTTATTTCTTGAAGAAGTCGGTGATCTTGGTTGGTTTCATGGATGCTCTTGAGAGTCTTCGGGTGTCATCCAGAAGGATTTTAACCTGGTGTATCTTCAAACGAAGATTGGGGCATTCCTGCTCATCCAAGGACTCCAACCAACGAAGACCATCAAAGAAAGACTGTTCAGCTTTGGAGTGGAGAGGCTGGGGGAGAGGTTCAACTGGTGCCTCTTCTTCTTCCGACTCCTCTAGGGGTTCCTCTTCCTCTCCAGTTGACAGCTGTTCTTCTCTGAGCAGTTCTTCAGCCAGGTCTCTTTCTTCTTGATCAACCCAAGCCTGGAGAGCATCAAGAGCTGATGTGCCATGGGCGAGGTTGAGGGCCGTGATGGCAGACCTGCCCACCTCCTCCTTGGAGAACCCATTGAAGTCTTCTTCATTATCAGACTTGGGAGGACCTAGGCCTTTCCTCCAGCAGTTAATGATGGTGTCCTTGGTGACCTTCTCCCAGGCTAGCCCTGCAAACTCCATCGTCTTCTTAACTTCCATGGCCTTGAGGAAGACGGTCATCTCTTTCTGCTCCCTGGCCATAGCTTCGCATAATTGATCTTTGTAGAATAGCTTGAAACAGTTGATGACCCCCTGGTCCAAAGGCTGGATCTTGCTGGTGGTGTTCTTGGACATAAAGGAAGTGAAGATCTTCCCATCCTTGGACTTTAAGATGTCTCCTGATGGATGAGATGGGACGTTGTCAATGAGGAGGATAGCTTTCTCTTCTTGCCCAAGCTTTCTCAGCTGCTTCCGCACAGCAGGGCAGAACCTCTGGAAGAACCAGTCCTTCAAACAGGCTCCTGTCATCCAAACCTTCCAGGTGTTGGTGTAAATGCAGGGGAGGGATCTGTTGACATGGTGTAGACACCTGGGGTTTAGTGACTTCCCTATGACGAACGGGGTTATCTTCAGAGACCCTGACCTGTTGGCACAAAGAAGGAGGCTGACTTTGTCCTTTGGCTTCTTGTGTCCAGTCTTTCTTGATGGGTTGTCATCCAGGTCCATAGTTCTGTCTGGAGGGGTCTTGTAGTACAGAACAGTTTCATCTGCATTGAAAACCTGGTCTTCTGTGAAGTTGTTGTCTTCGATTAGTTAATTGAAGACAGAGAGGTAGTGCTTGGCAGATTCAAGGTCTGCAGACTTGGCCTCTCCATGTTGTTGGTTCATGTGGACCCCATGTCGATCCTGCCAGCGTTGCAGCCACCCCCTGGTTAAGCTGTAGTCAGCATCTTCACCTCTCTCTTCCTTGTGAAGATCCTTGTTGATCTTGGCCTGATGAAGGAGGATGGTGCCTGAGATGGGTATGTCAAACTCTCCAGACTTGCAGAACCAATTGAATAGTTCCTGGTCCAACTCCTGATCCCTCCCAAGCTTGACCCTCTTCCTCTTCATCCCTTCATTGGAGTTGACAGTGACGATGAAGCTCTTGATGTTCTCTTCATCCTTCAAACATCCTCTTAGAGTTGAACCGGCGATGCCTGTATCCTTGCTGATGGTTGCTTGAGTTTCACCATTCCGTATCCATTTAATGATGTGTAGCTTCTCCTCTATGGAATAACACTTCCGCTTCGGAATGGCGGCGCTGAACTGAACAGAGCAAACAAAACCAACAAATTTGAAGATTTCTCGGCTGGTAGGTGATGAAGATGTCGAAGAACTGGTACAGGAGATGTAACGGGAGCTTAGATTTAAGTTGTTGACAACTCTTCCGAAAGGATGTGGGCGGTAGAGCACGCGAACATTAGTTAATCTTGTACAGTACAGTACTGTACTTACGTTGTGTACTGTGTTGTATGGTGTTAGAAGGGAACATGAACGTGAGTTACAGGAGATACGGATGCTATGATGATTTGAATTGAATTGATTTTGTTAATCTCAGCTTCGCCATTTATACGGGAAAGGTGCGAGAAGATGACATCTCGTGAGTATTTTCACACCACATGTCAACTCAACACAGGGCGATGACAGCTTGAATTTTTTTCGCCACTTAGTGCTATTTTGGACAAACTTTGTCTCTATTTTCTCACTTTTTTGCCTTTAAACATGAAATAGTAGTATTTTTTGGGGTCCAAGGTGTATAAGCGTTATATCAGTACAAGTGCTATAACGCTTAGCGTTTTATCGATTTTCCACTGTACATGTATATACAATGTACATACATATCATCTGCTATTAGGATACCATGAATACAATACTTTGAAATTTGAATTTGTAATTCTTTGTTTCTCATTTGTAAATAGCAAGAGCTTAACTCATCTGGCTGGGGCTAAATATAGAACTCAGGAATAGTGGCTGATCTGCTGATGTCAGCAGTGTATATAGTTACATTCAAGGGAGGACATTTGTTGGGTTCCTTTGGTCCATGTGATGAAAGTTATTGATGCTCCCCTAACGTCAACTGGGAGGCAGTACAAGCTCGCACCTGACTTGGAAAAGCAGATCAAGGACCTATTCAAATCATTTGCGTGAAATGTTTTATTACATTGTTATTGCAGTTTGTGATATACAGCATTTTTAATTTGAATCATAGAACTAATCATTCATGATTACCATGGTGCCCACACCATGCACACACTTCATGTATTCACGACTGTGTTAACAACAGTTTTTTTTTTTTTTTAAATATACCACTTTGCCTTCAGGCAAAGTACAAACTTCGGACCAGCCACATTAGACAGACATGTTGATGATGAGGAGACCAAGACTGCAGACCGCTATCACACCGACCCGAACCACCACGGAGGGATTCTAACTAATAACACATACTTATCAAAATAACTGAACTACAGGGACTCTGAATGTTGAGTGCGCAGGGTTTGCAGATTCGTAACAATATATCGATATACCGGTATACCGAAAAAATAACAAAAACTTTATCAACAAAGTGAAGAAAGGTGTTTACAATCTTTAAATACGGTACATGATATAAAAAGCTTTGATGCACTCGGTGTCTCGGCTAAACGTGGAACGGGAACGGTGAAACGCATGACGTCAGGACATAACAGGAAGTAAGTGTAGTTTGTGTTTAACTTTAACCTTCAGTATCTGAGCACCCGAACAAGCAAGCACCCGTCCATACAAGCAATCAGGTTTTTCTTTGCCCTCGTGGCTGGTTTGACCTGTGTCGGTTACCAATACTGATCTCACTTGAAAACAAAATCATTTTTAATACAAGTTTAATACAATACGCACATCCTTTCACGACCACATCGTCCAACTACCGGGGAAAACCATACCCTCGACCGACTTTGTCCGAATCGAGTCACTATCACCGACTCGGATCCGGCGTAACGGAGCGAAAGTCACCAAAGCCGCGCCGGACCAAATGAACAATTTACGGCACGAACGGCCTTACTAATTCTCAATACGTACCATGCTCGGCCAACGAAGGAAAGCACAGACAATGAACTGGAATATTTAACAGGGATTTATTTTACAAAGAATAATCGGGGAGGGGGGAGACAGAGTAGAGTTATCACGAATAAAGAAAATGTAATTTACAAGGCAAGGAAAACACTTATACGATTCTACTTACAGACGGGGCCCACGGACGGACACACACACACACACACACACACACACACACACACACACACACACACACACACACACACACACACACACACGAAAATGGACAATGGGTCTTCAGTCAGGAAAGCCAGGACGGGGTACCTGTCACGCCTCGTGCGGTCACACCAACTCGAACCACCACGATGGGACTCGAACCCACGACCTTGGCGTTGTCAGCACCAAAACTGCAGACCGCTCGACAATGACCACAGACCGCGCTGCAATCGCCACCAGGACTGCAGAACGCTCTCGAACCACGACCGCTAATTGAGACCAAGACCGCAGACCGCTATCGCCACGATCCACGATCCTCTCTGCCGAACACTGGTCCAGACAACCACTCTACCCCTCTGAGGTGGGAGGGGTCTCTTCTCCTCGCCACTCGCCTCGTGATTGGACGAGGGGTTGTCGGATGACTCGTGGTCACCTCCCGATTGGCTGGGGCATGCGTGTCATGCTCGCCCTTCGCTCATTCGCTGGAGGAAACGTCCATGCCTTCAGCCAAAAACACGTGGGCAATGGCGACCGGTCGAGTGCGGGACGGTGCCGTTGTTGTTGTTGATGATGAGGATGTAATTGTAGTTGTAGTTCTTGATGAGGATGTACTAAACCTGACTATAAAATAACTCGGAGCACACACATGCAATTCCCATGAGACAGAAGGAGGGATTCTAACTAATAACACATACTTGTCAAAATAACTGAACTTCGGGGACTCTGAATGTTGAGTGCGCAGGGTTTGCAGATTCGTAACAATATATCGCTATACCGGTATTGGAATTCTGAATATACTGGTATACCGAAAAAATAAAAAAACTTTATCATCAACAAATTGAAGAAAGGTGTTTACAATCTTTAAATACCATATATGATATAAAAAGCTTTGAAGCACTCGGTGTCTCGGCTAAACGTGGAACGGGAACGGTGAAACGCATGACGTCAAGACATAACAGGAAGTAAGTGTAGTTTGTGTTTAACTTTAACCCTCAGAATCTGAGCACCCGAACAAGCAAGCACCCGTCCGTACAAGCAATCAGGTTTTTCTTTGCCCTCGTGGCTGGTTTGACTTGTGTCGGTTACCAATACTGATCTCACTTGGAAACAAAATCATTTTTAATACAAGTTCAAGTTGTGAGTAAAATAACCTTTCTCGCTCTCATTGTGGGGAACAAAAAAGTCCCGTGTGTGAAAAACTTTGAAAAATTAGCGTGTGTCAATGATGTGTACGTCATGTAAGAATATGTAATGGACCATCGAACCGTTGCGGATTTTTGGAACTTGCGTAAAAAAATTAAAATTGTTTTATTTATTTCTTTTAAATAATATCGATATTCCGGTATGACCCCACCAGTATATCGATATCGAAAAAAAGAAATCGATATCAACAGAGCCTCATATGAGAGTACAACTCTCATATATATACTAGAGTTCTAACTGTAACATTTTGCGTGGGAGGGAAGTCAATGTCAGGTCGACTACATAAATAAATATAAATATATATATAAAAAATATATAAATATAAATAAAAACATAAAAATATATAAATAAATAAATAAATAAATAAATATATAAATACATCCGAGATCCGTCTAAAAAGTAACGGGACTGAGCTTGCTGTGTGCTCACTTACACAACTTGAACGAACGGGTTGAGTCACAGTCTTTCGCAACATTCCAGCAATACATATGATTGGTGATGGTTGACTGCGCTCATTGTGCGATTTTTTTTTTACAGGGTGTGCTTCACACGTTGTCTTGTCTGAGTCGTCATGCTATGAGTCATGAGCAGAGAGCCAATCTGAAGTTTCTTGCCAAGCTTGGCAAAACACCTTCTGAATCCTTCGCAATGCTGCAGCAAGTCTACAGGGAAGAAATGATGTCACATACAGATGCATTTGAATGGCACAAGAGGTTCAAAGAGGGACGGGAGGAGGTTGAAGACGATCCACGGTCTGGAAGACCTTCAACAAGCAGAACAGCGGACAACATCGAGCGTGTGAAGCAGATGGAGCGCAGATTGTCAACTCACGGTGCGGATGATTGCTGAGGAACTTTCCATCAACAAGGACACTGTCTGGAGCATCATCACTGAAAATCTAGAAATGCGCAAGGTGTGCGCAAAGATGGTCCCCAAGCTATTGTTAGAGGACCAGAAACAGCAGAGTCAGTCTGTCAAGACATTATCGAGCGCCTCGAGGACGATCCAGACCTGCTCGGGAGAGTCATTACTGGCGATGAATCGTGGATATTCGAATACGATCCCGAGATCAAACGGCAGAGTCGTCAGTGGAAAAGTCCGGCATCACCAAGACCAAAGAAAGGAAGGATGTCAAAGTCGAAGGTCAAGGTGATGCTCATCGCGCTTTTTGACATCAAGGGCATCGTCCACTTCGAGTTTCTACCACATGGTCAAACAGTGAATAAATACGTGTACAAGGAGATCATCCGGTGCCTCATGAGATCAGTCCGGGACAAGAGGAGGGATCTGTGGGAGAACAACGCCTGGATGCTTCACCATGACAACGCCCCCGCTCACAGTGCCCTGAGCATCCGACAGTTTCTGGCGGAGAGGAACGTGCCAACTCTGGAGCGACCCCCGTATTCACCAGACTTGGCCCCTTGTGATTTTTTCCTATTCCCCAAGCTCAAGGTGGTGATCAAGGGGACCCGATTTCCTGATGTGGAGGCCATCATAAGGGCTGCGACGACGGAGTTCCGGAGGATTCCAGAAGAAGCCTTCCGGGGGTGCATCGAAGCGTGGAAGAAGAGGATGGCCAAGTGTGTGAGACTGGAGGGAAACTATTTTGAAGGGGACAAGCTGTGATTTCAATATATTTTTTGGAATAAAATTTCTGTGAAGTCAGTCCCATTACTTTTCAGACGGACCTCGTACATACATACATACATACATACATACATACATACATACATACATACATGCACCCCGACACAAGCTAAATCAAACAAATCTGCAAGACCTCCTTAGTTGTTTTTTTTTAATGAGACTTGGCAAGTGGCACTGCACGCAGGGGGTAAAGTTACCACCCAAAGTGAAGGACAATCCAACCTCCCCTTCATCAGACGTGCCAAAATAGGTCAACCTTCGATGACCTGACAGACTTCTTGACAACGGTTCACAGATTGCAATTTCTATCCCAGCTGACCTTGGTTTACTCTGGTGTCACTTGAAAGCTCACAAACATATTTTTGCATTTGATAAAACAAAATGAAACACAGAAGACCAAGAAGGAACCCGAAGAAGTAAAGAACAACCAATAAGTTCACCTATGTATGACCTCGACCGCGTTCAATGTAGCGTTGGATTTGCTTTAAATTTTGATACATCGTATCGGGCATACCTTGCAATCATCCCTGCAAGTTTCAAATGGGGCATTATAATTAGGTTAGGGCGATCCGAATGACATTTGTTTGCAAACGAGGCCACAAGCCTCTGATCTGCACCAAGTCACCAATCGAGGACTGAAACGGAATTTCTTATTCCTCAATTGGTGGACATTGAGGATTTCCATCGACGTGTCGTCGACCGAAACGACGCTCTCAAACGAGAGGGTGGCTGAACATGGCAGAGTGATGCACAGTGACACATGGGGTATGCTGAACCAAACCGTGTACATGATTTCCTTATGCAGCATTGCATTGTTCCTCTTCCCTCGAGTGCAGGAAGTGGGAACTAAGGAGTCATGTGATCAACCAGTTTACAAATGGCGTTCTCCTCCATACATTGAGCTCTGATTTCCCATTTTGTTCTCTTGCTCATAAAGGAATGTTTTTCTATCTGTTGATAAACTTTTATGTTTGTTGATGTGTATTTGCCAGTGGCATCGACGCCAACTTAAAAAGCTTAGAGAATGAAAATGATCTTCCTTGTACAATTCACCAAACAGGTGAGTGAGGTGAACCAGGTATCCTACAACAGGTGTAATATAGTGATCTCTCCAGCAGAAGGTTTGGTTGGTGCAGGAGACACTAAAATAACGACCGTTTTGACTGGACCCAGGGAAAAGGACGACAAGGGGACGACATTCCTGCACCCTCCAAATCAATCGAACACCGTAAAAGGTCGAACACGGTTACAAGGCAAAAGCTTTGTGAACAGCGTACTGAAGAACTGGGAAAGCACCCTACAGGTGGGCTAAGCTCTTCAGTGTGAAACACCGTCAGCACCAGAGACGCCACATCGAGTGATTCCAATGACCTCGAGAACTCTGGGGGAGAGGGAAGGACACACAGGAGGCTGATGAACAGAGTAGTGATACATTTGAAACTTCACTTGGACAGGAAACAGTCAGTCTTCAACAAATCCTGATCATTTCTTGGAGTCGCCTGACACAGACATGCGGAGCCTGGGCACATGATTCACAAAGGCCTCGGGTACAGAGTCCAGCGAATGGATCCCTCAAAGTCACCACATACGATTCGAATACGATCCCGAGAACAAACGGCAGAGTCGTCAGTGGAAAAGTCAAGGTGATGCTCATCGCGTTTTTTGACATCAAGGGCATCGTCCGGCATCACCGGATGCATCGTCCGGCATCACCATCAATCTGCTCATTGCTCGGCTTTTGTCACCATCCTCCCGATAGTGGTTAGCAAAGATGAGGCAGCTTGAGAGTGGAAGGTGATGTAGAATGCACACAACTTTACAGATGAGATAGTGCGATGAGTCATATTGTCATTTGACGCGCTGGTCCATTTCGGTTTGGTCCACATGGTTAAAAAAAAAACCTCACGAGTAAGAAAGTCGTCATTGATGGGACGCCAATACGGCTCAATGAAAGGAAAATAAAGATGGTGGATATTATCGGACCCCATCCATCCATCATCCATCCGTCGGGACCCTACTCTGTGCAGAGCTTCGGCGCTACCGAAGCAGTCTCCTTGGCTATTGGACACAATCCTGGACGGGTTGCCACTCCGACACAGGACACCAGCATGCTGGCACTCATTTTGCCAACCTCAGAAGGATGACAGGCAGGGTCAACCCCACTGCGTATTAATTCAACAGCCGAGTGGGATCTGAACTCAGGATCCTAAGATCCCAAGCCCACCACCCGAACCATTAAGTAAACACCAGACATATCGGACCCCAGAATTCTCCATATAAACCTTTTGATCTCATTCGTCTTATTATTATTCAGTCATCTCAATCGTTTGAGGTTGGCGCTCATAAAGCATGCAACACTTGCTCAAAGTGTCGACGAACCGGTTGACCATGCTCGACGTTTGAATGGGGGTCGTTAGGACGTTGAAACCAGTTCAAGGTGCTGGTGATAACGGCGACTGCGTTGAAGCACAACGTGGGATATTTTTTAACATCGACCAGCTAAAGGCCCCGAGACATCCAACGGCTCGTTCGTCGTTGCAGCCCACCTGTTTACAATCCAGGACGAGGAAAAAAGAACTAAGATTAGACAACTCATAGGCACGTGTGCTACATACACGCAATCGAGTGAGATTGTCCATATTAACAGCATGTGACAATTATTCAAGGCAACCATTTTCCCTTTCTGGCCCCGATGATGCACCAAGGGAAAGACCGGTGCTCCCGTGGAACCGATGCGCACATAGTGTAGTAGACAGTATAAAAATCGTGCAAATTATGATACAAGCATCAAATTTGGCATTTCTGTTTTGCAGGGCTCTCTGATTAAATCTACCCAATTGGCCATTTGAAAATCAAAATTTTGAAAAATTAGAAAAAAAAAAAAAACATTCAAAAAAATCTGAAGTCACAGCAGGCTGAAATTCTTGAGGCGCAAGTGAACATCCCAGACAGAGAACCCAGGGGAGATGCAGTCATCATTGATGGCTCAGCACTTATCAATGTTCTACCTCCACGCACTTCAAAGATATTTGATGACTATGCTAAAGCCGCTGTCACACCTTGACGATTGAGCCAGCGTATGCCGACATATGAAAAATTTGTCTAAAACGCTGGCACACGTCGAATACGTTATGGGTAAGTTTTGTATACCTTAAGAGCACGCGAGAAATACGTCGTAGTACGCCGAGCTCGTCGACAAATTTTAACATGCTCAAAATTTTTCGACGTATGCCAGCGTATGACTCACACGTTCCGCATACGCTGGTCATAAGTTGTAGGCACGTTACGCAATCGTTCACACGTTACTTGTAAGTTACTCATAAGTCGAAACACATCGAGGTAATGTTTAGCGTACCCGAAACTTATTTCTAACCTACGAGTAACGTGTTGTAGGCATGTTACGCGATCGTTGCCACACGTCGACACACGTTACTTGTAAGTTACTCATAAGTCGAAACACGTCGAGATAATGTTTAGCGTACCCGAAACTTATTTCTAACCGATGAGTAACGTGCTTTGAACCTATGTGAAACGTATCTCCAACGCATATTGACGTATGTAGACGTATTTGACGCCTTCCGGACGACCACAGAACTTGCTGAACGTGTTTCTAACTTACAGCTACCGTATAATGGTGTATTGGCAGCGTTTAGGGGAATTGGTATGTAAAAATGGGCTTCACAGGAGGAACCCGTCAGTGTTCCAGACTCATGTTTTTTTTTTTTGTTTTTTTTTTCTTCGGCATGACGGTGATGTTGACACTTCGATTTCTTGTGCAGTTATGATTTAAATCGTTGAGCGGCAGCCTATGAATAGCCTTCGCCACGTGATCGTCGACGATACGCTGCCGCACGCTATGCATACGTTAGACTATCGTTGGGCATACGTTGTGAACACCGACAACACGCTAAGCATTCGTTGGTATAAGTTATCTATAAGTTATCAAAACGTTCTGTGTACGTTACTAATACGTTATGCATTTGTCAAACTCGTTATGAATATGCCAAAAACTTTTAAAAAAACATCAATAGTTCAGCGTAGAAAAACATTAAAAGAAAAAAAAGCAAAAGAAAACTTCGAAGAATGCTGCAAAGAAGTCTCCTGGCTGTGGCCGTGTACACGGACGCAAGGAGGATCCATCGTCACCCACACCCTCATCATCACACTCACCTACGACTACTGACATGGACCTACTACGACTACTAATTACACGCTCACCTACTACTACTGATACTACTGACATGGACATGTACTCACCATGGAGTCTGAAACACTGATGGGTTCCTCCTGTCAAGCCCATTTTTACATACCAATTCCCCTAAACGCTGCCAATATGCCATTATACGGTAGCTGT
Source organism: Eptatretus burgeri (assembly GCF_056783735.1). Taxonomy (NCBI): domain Eukaryota; kingdom Metazoa; phylum Chordata; class Myxini; order Myxiniformes; family Myxinidae; genus Eptatretus; species Eptatretus burgeri. The sequence continues at coordinate 313,947 of NC_140969.1, forward strand.
AAGTTAGAAACACGTTCAGTAAGTTATGTGGTCGTCCGGAAGACATCAATCAAATACGTCTACATACGTCAATGTGCGTTGGAGATACGTTACACATAGGTTCAAAGCACGTTACTCATAGGTTAGAAATAAGTTTTGGGTACGCTAAACATTACCTCGACTTGTTTTGACTTATGAGTAACTTACAAGTAACGTGTGTCAACGATCGCATAACGTGACTACAACTTATGGCCAGCATATGCGGAACGTGTGCGTCATACGCTGGCATACGTCTTAAAATTTTGAGCATGCTTAAAATTTGCCGACGTGCTTAGCGTACGACGATGTATGCTAGCGTGCTTCAGCATGCTCTTAACGTATACAAAACTTACCCATAACATATTCGACGTGTGCCAGCGTATTCGGCAAATTTTTCATACGTCGGCATACGCTGGCTAAAACGTCAAGGTGTGACAGGGCCTTGACACTTCGATGTCGAATGCGGTTATGATTTGAATCGTCGAGCGGCAGCCTTTAAATAGGCTACGCCACGTGATCATCCGCGATACGCTGCCGAGCGCTATGCATACGTTAGACTATTGTTGGGCATAGGTTGTGAACGCCAACAACACGCTAAGCATTCGTTGGTATAAGTTATCTATATGTTATCGAAACGTTCTGTGTACATTTCTAATACGTTATGCATACGTCAAACTCGTTATGAATATGCCAAAAACTGAAAAACAACATCAATAGTTCAGCGTATGCCAGTGTTTTACATACATTTTGATACGTTGCCATAAGCTGGCTAAAACGTCAAGGTGTGACAGCGGCTTAAAGAAGACATCATCCCAAAGGTAGAATCCTATGGTGCCAGGTACGAGAGGGTGAACGTAGTGTTTGATGTGTACAAAAAGTCAAGTCTGAAGTCCGAGGCAAGGTCGAAAAGGGGGCAAGGAATTGGAAGAAGAGTGATAGGAACCAGTAAGACCCCAAGCAACTGGAGAAGCTTTCTTCGAGATGACGGCAACAAGACTGAGCTGTTTCACTTCCTTGCGGGAAAGATGTGTGAAGCACAGATGACAAGCACAGTCATTGTCACAAAAGGAGAAGATGCCATTAGCAACACAAGGAAGTCACTGGATGCTGTGTCTCCATGTTGTCATGAAGAAGCTGACACTCAAATATTTGTACACGCCAGGGATGCAACGACGGATGGTAGCAAGTCCATCATCATTAAGGCTAATGACACGGACGTACTAGTCACAGCAATATCTGCACTCCCATCCTTCCAGGAACGAGGTCTTGAGAACATGTGGATTGCCTTTGGCCAAGGAGCCAAGGCGCGATGGATTCCAGTCCATGAGGTAGTTTCTGCAATAGAGCCTGAGAAAGCGAGAGGGATCCTATACTTCCATGCGTTCACTGGATGTGACCTCATGTCTGCCTTCTGCGGTAAAGGGAAGAAAACTGCATGGCAGACTTGGAACGTCTTCGATGATGTTTCTGAAACATTCACCAATCTCAGCCAGCATCCAACATTGATTCGTAATCTTGACTTTTTTGAAGTTTTTTTTTTTTTTCAAATGGCCAATCAGGCAAATTTTATTAGAATCCCCTGGAGAACAAGTGTGCCAAATTTGATGCTTGCATCATCATTTGCATGATTCCTCTCAAAATTTGCTGTTATCTGCCCCACTAACACCTTTCAAGCTTACAGGAATCATCATGAAGAACTAGTGTTGCCCGTGAAGGCCTTGCCTGTACTTGCGCGAGTAGACAGGGAGCAGAACAATGGACGGGATCGACGTTCTCTCGATGCCATCCATCGCAGATGTCACCTGACAGGTACGTGTGTCGTGATTTGTCAGTTTTAAACAAAAATCCAAGGTGATATCATTTGAACAAGGTCAAAAAAAGTCGAGTTATTTATTTTTAATCCAACTTGGTTCACAGATAATATTTTAAAGAAATAAACATCCTCAAGAGGTTCAGAATCAACTTTGAACTCATTTATAATGACAATGTCGTGTAATAGTCACGGAAGGTTGCAAAAGGTGTGCAAGATCGATTCGAGATAAAATTGACGAACTATCTCTGGGGAAAGGAGAACTTGGATCGAGAATATAACCTGGCAGCCAACCTGTTGGCTTCACAAAGTCGAGGCTCAGAGAAGGGTGAGTCATAGAACACATAGGATCTGATGTGTAAACCATGAGCACGTGGATCAAATCCCACGGAAATTAGAGCTCGTGTTGTACGTGCTCGATTCGATGTGAAGCGACCCGCAGACAGGTACGGAGGCACGCGGATAGGGACGGAGACTCGCTCGTTAATCGATGCGGTTGCGGAGTGATGTCATCCACGTGTACACACCGAGGCTCGAAGTGAAGACAAAATGTCGTCGCCAATGATAATTAGTGAGTACATGGAGCGGGATGGAACCAGAGATCCTCGAAGACCGTTCCAGGTAGAAGCAGTGAGGGTCCGAGGGACGAACCGGGCTGAGTTTTGGGCCCCGACGGGTTTTTCACTTGCTTGTAATCCCTGAACAGTTCCTTGGTAGTCCGACACACGAACACCTCCTCGTCGGCCCGAAGATCGTAAGGAGGTTCGATCCGAAAAAACGGATTTCGATTAATCAACGGCATGAGCCGGGCTCCGTGCGGCGAGTACCGGGTACCCCGTCCCTTGGGTTCGAGAGACGTTGAATCGTCGTGTTCGCGACGAGCTTCGGAAACGGCGCACGAAGCCCGGGACTTGGTGAAGGGGAAACTGTACTGAGAACGTTCGAGCGATCGAATAACGAAAGACGACGACGACGACGACGACGACGACGACGACGACGACGACGACGACGACGACGACGACGACGACGACGACGACGACGACGACGAC